>NC_057802.1:208090226-208128174 GCF_018294505.1 Triticum aestivum | reverse complement strand
TTTAGTTGCATTCATTTGTGACGGTGGAGCGGGCCGGGGAGGGTGCGGGGGGTCGTCGGCGGCGGTGGAGCGGGGGAGGGTGCGTGGGGGTCGGCGACGGCGGCCGGTGGAGCGGGGTAGAGGGTGCAGGGGGTGCTCGGCGGCGAGGGGGACCGGATCTGGCGAGGTGGGATAGCGATCGAGATGGAGGGGGGTCGAGATCGAGTGTCCATGAAATTTAAAAATATTCATCAGTTCAAAAAGTGCCCATGAAATACAATCGAGAAATGAAGGCTACAATTTAAATACAATCGATCTTAGCTAGCTATCTGTTCACAATCTTCTTGCCCTTATTTTTCGTAAATGGAGTTCTTCTCTTGAACGGACGTCCTTTAGGTAGGGTGGTCCTGCCTCTTCTTGTGGTGTATGCTGATACTTCATCGTCGTCGTCATGTTCCATCTTCGGGTCGCCGTACTTGTCGAAGTCTTGCTCATTGGCAACTCCATCCATTCCGATGATCTTCCTTTTGCCTCTCCTCACAACAACACGACTGGGCTTTGACGGGTCGGTAATGAAGAAGCATTGGTCCACTTGGGAAGCCAGTACCCATGGCTCATTTTTCGCGGTGACGTTCGCGCCTGCGGTCTTGGATTTGGCTTCGGGTATAACCATGGTGGTGAAATACCGGTCTTCATTTATAACGCTCTTGGCCCATCTGACACAGAACATTGGGACCTTCTCTCCAGCGTAGCTCAGCTCCCAGATCTCCTCGATCCTTCCGTAGTATCTGTCCTTGTCGTTACCGGTGTAGGATTCCAACGTTACCCCGGAGTTCTGATAACCATCGCTCTTCATGTCCTTGTCCTCGGTGTAGAATGTGCAGCCGTTGATATCGTATGCCTCATACGTCATCAGGTTGTGCTCGGTGCCCTGTGACAAGGCGAATATGAGTTGTTCTTCCGCGGAAGATCCTCATGTAAAGGGTACGACAGAAGCTTCTGCTTGAACCAACGTGTGAAACATGAGTTGTGCTCTTTGATTATATCTCCGTCCGTCCTCTGTTGGCCTCAGTCATTGTACGTCTTCTCAATAAAGGTTTTGTGCTCTACCACCCAAGGATCGACCACGTCTATGTGTTGTAGCGCGACTAGGTTTGCTCTTTCAAAGTCGGCGAGTCGACCATCAAAGTCGACATGCATTTCGCGGCGACCCTCACGGTGACCCCATCCAGCGAGCCTGCCGAGGTGCCTGTTGACGGGCAGACCAACGGGGTTCTCGATGCCTAGATAATTCGTGCAGTAGGAGATGCACCCTTCGGTCAGAAAGCCCCTGGCTATGCTTCCCTCTGGACGTGACATGTTGGGAACATATCCTTTGATGACACCATTCATCCTTTCGAACGGCATCATGCTGTGCAGGAACGTCGGCCCGAGTTGGATGATATCCTCCACGATATGGACCAGCAGATGCACCATAACGTCGAAGAATGAGGGCGGGAAGTACATCTCAAGCTCGCATAGTATCACCATGATCTCTTCCTGTAGCCTTCTGAGTTGCCTCACGCCAACCGACTTCCGAGAGATGACGTCGAAAAAGTTGCATAGGCCAAATAGCATTTCACGGACGTGCGCGTCCATGATCCCATCGATTGCAACTGGAAGTATCTGCGTCATCAGCACGTGACAGTCGTGAGTCTAGGTATCTGCTTATCTTCCCCGCGTAACCGTAAGGAAGTTTTACTCCTACGAGGCAGGTGAACAACTGATCGATCTCCTCCTGACTTAGAGTGAAGCACGCGGGAGGGAAGTCATTTCCGGTCTTCTTGGCCTTTTTGCCTTTGCGACGACTTTCCGTGTCCTGCTTCGCCTCATCATCATCATCATCATCATTAGCATGAAGCTCCTCCCTGATGCCCATTGATTTCAAGTCTGCCCTTGCTTTCGGCCCATCTTTGGTCCTCTCTGGCATGTTGAGCAGGGTACCAAGCAGACTCTCGCACACGTTCTTCGTGATATGCATGACATCAAGGCTGTGAGGCACACGGTGGATCTTCCAGTACGGCAAGTCTCAGAAAACAGACCTCGTTTTCCATTCCTTCAGCAGTGGCTCTGGCGCCTTTTGCTTCTTTCCCGGCTCTGGCGCCTTTTGCTTCTTTCCCGGCAGTGGGCAATCTTTCCAATTTTTCAACAGCTCGTCTATTTCCTTGCCGCTCCTCGTACGCGGGCGTCTTCGGGGTTCGGTTTCACCATCGAACAGATCCTTGCGTTTCCTCCACGGGTCATCGTCGCGAAGCCACCTTCGATGTCCCATGAACACGGTTTTCGAAGACCCGGGATCTCTATCTAGCTGGCGATACGTTGTGTCATCAATGCACCTGACGCATCCAGAAAATCCGTGGACCACCTGCCCCGCCAGATATCCGTAACCGAGATAGTCGTGCACCGTCGTGAGCAGTGCGGCTCTCATAGGGAAATATTCTTTCTCTGCGGCGTCCCACGTATTGGCTGGCGTTTTCCACAGCGTGTCTAGCTCCTCTTTCAGGAGCCCCAGATACAGATTGATGTCGTTCCCTGGTTGTTTCGGCCCTTCAATTAGCATACTCATGTGAATGTACTTCCTCTTCATGCACAACCAGGGGGGAAGGTTGTACATCCACACAAACACAGGCCAGGTGCTATGTGTGCTTCTCTGGCTGCCAAACGGATTGACTCCATCGGTCCTCGCGCCCAGCACGATGTTCCTTGGATCCTTCCCAAATTCTTGGTGTTCGAAGTTCAACGCTTGCCGCTGGCTGCCATCCTTAGGGTGACTCAGCATCTTGTCTTTTTTATTTATCTCCGGATCATTTGCGTCATCTTCTCACTTCTTCTCCTCCCTATCCGCGTGCCAACGCAGGAGCTTTGCTACCTTAGGGTCTGCGAAATACCGCTGCAGACGAGGAGTGATCGGAAAGTACCACACCACTTTTCAAGGAGCTTTCTTCCTCTTCTTGTATCGAGTGACGCAGCACACCGGACATATGGTAGACTCCGCGTGCTCGTCCCGATAAATGATGCAATTGTTCATGCACACATGGTATTTCACGTGCGGTAAATCCAGAGGACACACGATTTTCTTCGCCTCCTCGAAACTGGTCGGGCACTTGTTCCCCTTAGGAAGACGTTCGTGCCAGAATGACATGTTCTCGTCGAAGCATGCGTCGGTCATTTTGTGTTTTACCTTCATCTCCAGAGCCATGAGCGTTACGTTCAGGCGGGTATCCTCGGGCCTACATCCTTCATACAATGGAGTAACCGCGTCTATCTCCAGTTGATCTAGCTTGGCTTTCTCTCGGGCGGCAGCTCTTGCATTATCCGCCTGCTTGAGAAGCAGCTCTTGAATATGAGGGTCCTGCACCCAGCCCATCGATGGTCCATCGTCGTCTGCTCCGCCGGCATCTTCATCTTCATGATCATGCCCTTCGTCTGCTCCCGCATCTTCCTCATCATCATGTTCGGCATCTTCTACATGATGACTGTGTACAGCATCACCGTCGTGATCATGTCCTGGAGATTCTTCGTCTTCTCGCCCGCCCGAGCCGCGGTGGTTGTCTTGCTGCCCATCCTCATTTCTTGCCCGACCCCCATGGACGACTTCATAGTCATCTTCATCACCTTGCCACCGATAGCCATCGATGAAACCACGCAAGAGTAGGTGGTCACGCACCTACCCGGAATCCGGGTCCGCAATAAGGCTCTTTAGCTTGCATCTTCGACATGGACATCTTATCTCCGTCTCGTTCTTTTCAAGCATCTCGGCCTTCGCGGAGCTCAAAAACCTATTCACGATGCCTTCGGTCATCATGCGGACCATGGTCGCCTGTGGGGTAGAGCAAAACGATATTTTAGAACCAAGAAAAAATTTGGCATGACTTTCCCTAAAAATAGGACCAAAAAGAATGCATAGTGCCAAAATTCTCGCCGAAACGGAAATGAATCAACATTCCAGCAAAATATTGGCAACTATCGCATTTCAAATACCGGTACTTGCAAACACAAACATATATGCAACACCACAAACATATGCAACACCACAAACATACATAGATCTAGCTAGGCCATAAAAAGTGCATGTGCACGTTGTTCGAGAGGGAGAACAACATAAAGATAGCTTCCCCCTTACTTACCTATCAAAAAAAGGTAATTTAACCACTTAATTTGGATGAATTTATGGTGCAAATGAGGTGAGGAGGAGGAGGCAGCCGAGACAAGCTTGGAGGAGGAGGAGGTGGAGAGAATGAAGTGGGGAAAGTGAGTGGGTAGGTGTGGCTGTCCAAAATATCTAGCTCGTCCGAGGTTACTAATGGCGCACCACCACCTAATGCGCCATTAGTAACCCGGGTTACTAATGGCGCACCTGCTGGTGGTGCGCCATTAGTAGTTTTTGCAAAAAAAAACACTAATGGCGCACTGTACCCTGGTGCGCCATTAGTAGTTTTGCAAAAAATAAAAAAATAAAAAATACAGTAGTGGCGCACTATGTGGCTGGTGCGCCATTACTAGTTAGAACTAGTAATGGCGCACTGTGGCCTGGTGCGCCATTAGTATGTTTGGAAAAATAAAAAAATTGTTACCAATGGCGCACCGTCTGTCTGGTGCGCCATTAGTGTCTTTCACACTAATGGCGCACCAGCACATGGTGCGCCACTGCTATATAGTAGTGGCGCACCACATGTCTGGTCCGCCATTAGTGGCCATTCCATCTATAGCCCTTTTCCTAGTAGTGATGGAAGCGCCGCGAAGCGCTTCCAGCAAGTTTTCCGATGCCTCTGGATGGACATAGGCCATCGGCACAGGCGGCTTGCCCCTCTTAGCGAGGGGTTGCCTGACAGAGTCCGGAACCACTAGGGGTTCCAGCGCAGTATTCGACTGGGGGCCGAATTTGCTGCCCCCGTCATCGGAGCCCTTGGGAGTCTTGCTCCCCTTGCGCCCAGTGTCCGGAATGTCGCCTTGAGGCGCCTCCAGGACTACCTCCCCTTGGTTCGGTGCCCTTTGAGACAACACCTCGACGTTGTCCATAGGGTGAGGGGAGGAGGCGGTCGGAA
Source organism: Triticum aestivum (assembly GCF_018294505.1). NCBI lineage: Eukaryota > Viridiplantae > Streptophyta > Magnoliopsida > Poales > Poaceae > Triticum > Triticum aestivum. The sequence continues at coordinate 208,123,111 of NC_057802.1, read as the reverse complement.
GTGAATCGCTATTCAGGTCCGACGGGCCCAAAGAATCATGAGACGAAGATACGTCGATGTGGGCTCGGGAGGGGCTGCATAATTATGGTATCCGGATACTTACGACTTCGCCAGGGGCTTGTCCCTAGGCAACCACTCGTCGTTTCTATAGGCAGCCATCGTGGAGCATTCTGGGAGGAGGGTCCTTCCCTTCTTGGACCCTTCGGCCTCCCCGGATGGGGCGGCCTTCCTTTTCTTGTCTCCCCCGGCACGGGGGGGGGGGGGGAGAACTTTCCTCTTCCTCCTCCTCGTTTTCGTGGGAGGAGTGCACCTCGGTGTTTTCGGACGATGAGTCTAATATAACCTTGCGCCGGAGACCCTTCCTGGTCCCCGTTGCCTTCTTCTCGGCCTTCTTCGCCGACACCTCATAAGGCGCCGGAACCAGCATCTCCGTTAGGAGAGCATCTGCTGGATCTTCGGGCAGGGGGGCTGGACAATCGATCTGCTCCACTGTCGCTACCCAGTCCTGTTAAGTGGTGTGGAGGCTTAGATCCCGCGCATGGTTAGACTGGGGAAATTGAACATCTTATGAGATATAAAAGACTTACCGGATTGGCAGGGCGCTTTGCGCTGAGTCCGCGGTCCTCGGTAAGGGGAGGAGGTACCTCGGCACCATTGAACAACACCTTCCAGACGTCCTTGTGCGTCGTGTCGAAGAGCTCTCGCAGCGTTTGGTGCTCGGCCAGGTCGAACTCCCACAAATTGAATGCCCGTCTTTGACACGGGAGTATCCGGCGGAAGAGCATGACTTGTACCACGTTGACGAGCTTGATTTTCTTGCTCATCATGTTTTTTACGCAGGTCTGGAGTCTGGTCAGCTCTACCGAGGAACCCCAGGATAAGCCTTTCTCTTTCCAGGAGGTGAGCCGCGTGGGGATTCCGGATCGGAATTCGGGGGCCGCCACCCAGTTGGTGTCGCGCGGCTCGGTGATGTAGAACCACCTCGATTGCCACCCCTTTATGGTCTCCACATAGGAGCCTTCGAGCCAGGTGACGTTGGGCATTTTGCCCACCATGGCGCCTCCGTACTCCGCTTGCTGGACGACCACCGCCTTCGGTTTAACATTGAAGGTCTTCAGCCACAGGCCGAAGTGGGGCTTGATGCGGAGGAAGGCCTCGCACATGATGATAAACGCCGAGATGTTGAGGATGAAATTGGGGGCCAGATCGTGAAAGTCCAGCCCGTAGTAGAACATGAGCCCGCGGACAAATGGGTGGAGGGGAAACCCCAGTCCGCGGACGAAGTGGGTAAGAAAAACCACCCTCTTATGGGGTTCTGGGCTAAGGACGATCTGCCGCGCATCTGGCAGCCGGTGTGCGATATCCGCAGCCAGATATCCGGCTCTCCGTAGCTTTGTGATGTCCTCCTCCGTAACGGAGGAGACCATCCTCTTGCCTCCCGCTCCGGACATGCTTGGAGTGGTTTGAGGAGGAAATGCGAACTTGGGTGCTGGAGCTCGAGTGCGCAAGAATGGATGAGCAAGGAAGAAGAAGGCGTGGGTGAAAAAGAGGAATCCTTGTCCCTTTATAAGGGTGGAAGAAACTATACGCCTCCCCACCTGCCTGGTAAACTCGCTTATTCCCCAAGCGCCGTAATTAATGGCGCGGTTGGGTTACCCACACCCGTATTGATGAGAATCCCGTGATAAGGGGACACGATCTCTACTTCGACAAGACGTGCCAAGAAAACCGCCTCGCAATATGTGTAGTAGCTGGTTGAGAAAAACGGTTCGAACAATGACCGAGCTATGGTGTGGTGTCATGCTGCCGAATGTGTCAGCAGATTAGACTTGTGGAAATATTATTCTCTCTACGGTGGTATGTGGAACTTGTTTTGCAGAGCCGGACACTATCCTTGTGTTCAAAATCTTCTATGGAATATTCGGAGGAGGAACCCACCTTGCAATGCCGAAGACAATCTGCGCGCCGGACTCATCGTCATTGAAGCCTGGTTCAGGGGCTACTGAGGGAGTCCTGGATTAGGGGGTCCTCGGACAGCCGGACTATATCCTTTAGCCGGACTGTTGTACTATGAAGATACAAGATTGAAGACTCCGTCTCGTGTCCGGATGGGACTCTCCTTGGCGTGGAAGGCTAGCTTGGCAATACGGATATGTAGATCTCCTCCCTTGTAACCGACTCTGTGTAACCCTAGCCCCCTCCGGTGTCTATATAAACCGGAGGGGTTAGTCCGTAGGACAACAGCAATCATACCATAGGCTAGCTTCTAGGGTGTAGCCTCTATGATCTCGTGCTAGATCAACTCTTGTAATACTCATATCATCAAGATCAATCAAGCAGGAAGTAGGGTATTACCTCCATTGAGAGGGCCCGAACCTGGGTAAACATTGTGTCCCTCGCCTCCTGCTACCATCCGCCTTAGACGCACAGTTCGGGACCCCCTACCGAGATCCGCCGGTTTTGACACCGACACCACACTTCGCCTATCTCAAACTCAAGATGCCCGGACCATGCGGTGTCATAATAGTCAACGGAAAAATGGAACACTCCCTCCGTACTGAGGAGCACACCGCGGCCCTGGCAGTGGAGATTCAGGGCGGCCTTATCAAGCAGAACATCAATTCGGCGGCCAAGCCCCCGGACAGTATTAAACGAGTCCGGGCTATTCTGCAGAATGACAGTCCAGCTCATCAGGAGTTTGACTAGCAATTCGGCCTCCGTCTCAGCCCCGATCGAATTGCGGCGTACGTACCGTGCCTACATAACTACGCGCTAAAAATACCATGGACAAAGACAGAGGCATAACTCGATCACGGTCCAAAATATGGCTCGACCTCATCTGGACACTCATACATTCCCCTTGCTTTCTACCCTTTTCAGGTTTCTTTTCCATGGGCCCCTCATGAAGGCTTGATGGTCGATCCTTTCGAAGGATCACATACCAATGAGGAAAGCAACATAGACGTGTGGTAGAATATCCAGATGATCTTCTTGACGATCACTTTACCTTTTTCAGGACCCGCACGCAGCTTCCCCTTAATCTCGGCATGTCAAATAGCCCTGTTGCTTACCGCATTATGTGTACAAATACGCTTTGACATATCAATCAGACTCTAATAGAAATAGTTTCTGACCCAATATACGTGGCACTGGTTTACTCCTTCATAATATTTCACTGTTTCTTATCGATTGCACCCGTCCCCTTTGGTACGACTTAACTCGCCAGGGACCCCATTGTGCTCCATACGTTTACAACAAGTCTGAACACTTTTTATAGTATAATTCGGTGCCCCGAATATAGCATTATATGCATCGGCTCCGAATCATGTCTTTGGTCAATAGTTGGGTTGCCCGGCTCCTGTGCTTGCTACCTTACATTCCGTCTTATCGGCTAGGGTAATAAAGGGAGAACTACTGCGATTGTGTTTCTGGTTTACTCGGATAAACACCTCAGTACAGAAAGCCGATAACTAACTGTCATGATGTGGTGAGAGCTGGTCAGGTATTCGGTGGCTAAACACAAATCTCTTGCGATTTTTTCCGCATTGTGCGACAGACGGCCTCCACCCGATCAGGTGTCTACAGTGCCCTCGCAGTGGCCCATGCATGAAGGCCAGATGGGCTCCTGAGATGCGGCCCTGTTGAGCCCTGGGACGTCGATGCAGATGCGCTGCGCAGCATCCTCGCCTTGATGGGGAGCTGCACTTCATGAGCTGCGGTCGCCGCGCATGGCCCTGGCGTCCTGCAGGTCCTGGGTAGTCTTGGTGATGAACTCCTGAGCGATGGGCGCTCCTCGCCCTGTGTTCTCCTGAGGGAGACATGCCGCAAAGCACGCCTCCAAGTGGTGCCCGAGCGCCTCCCTCGTGATGTTGGCAAGGTCTGAGGCCCTCCAGAAGAGAGACCTCGAGCCTTGCCCTAGAAGTCCGCCGGGCGCGCCTTCCTATACGATGGAGGGAGGCGCCCCTGGCGTGGGCGCTGAACCTGACGAGGTTACAGTCGCGACGCTATCCTCCTGAGGTCCTGCATGGTGCATCTGCTTCTTCTTCTTGGGGATGGCCTCAGGAGGGCCCTCGCCCTTGCTGTCGGGGTCGTCGATTACTGCAGCTTGAAAGGCACGCTCGAGGGAGCACATCGCGTCTCTTTCTTCACATGGGACCATGATGATTCCGCCACTTCCCGGCATCTTGAGGACATTGTAGCCGTGATGGGTCACCGCCATGAACATGGCCAGGGCTGGTACCCGAGGATGGCATTGTACGGCAGACGGATGTGCGCGACGTCAAAGTCGATGAGCTTGGTGCGGTAGTTCTTGCGTTCTCCGAAGGTGACAGGGAGGCGGACCTGCCCTATCGGCGTGGTGGAGCCGTCGGTCACTTCTGAGAAAGGCTTGGTAGGCTGAAGCTGATCATACGGCACTTGAAGGTTGTCGAACGTGTCGACGGATAGGACATTGAGCCCTGCGCCGCCGTTGATGAGGGTTTTGGTGACTTGCACGTTGCTGATGACTGGGGAGCAAAGCATCGGGAGGGCGCCAGCGGTGGCTGCGCACTTGAGCTGATCCGCAGAACTGAAGGTGATGGCGCACTGGGACCGCCTGAGCGGGCGTGTGGCCTCAAGCTTGGGGAGGACTACATTCACTTCACGAGCAAACTGTTTGAAGATACAGTGCGAGTTTGGGGCCTGAGCTCCGCCTAAGATGCAGGCGATAGCACGTGGCTCCTGGAAGCCCCCAGCCCCCTCGTCTAGATGGTGGTCGTCATTCCTTCTTGGTGGCAGCGGAGGAAAGCCAGCGTTGCCTTGAGGACAGTCCTGACGAGGCTGATCCCTCCAGGCGCCCTCGCGAGGCTGATCCTGCCAGTGGTCCTCACGAGGCCGGCCGCACCACTCCTGGCGGGGGCCACGGTCGTCCCAGCGTCCGCCACCACGTCCTCCTCCCCGGCCATAGCCCCGGTCGTTGCGCTCGGGGCGTCGACCGAAGCGTCCTTCTCAGATGGCTCTAAGCTCTTGCCAGTCGCTGGTGTTGTGGGTGTCCAGGTGGTGGAAAGCGTAGAACGGTCGACTGCTCTTGGATGACTCAGGCTGATCTCTGCCTCGCTTGGTGTCCGGTTCCGCCACGAGCACGACTGCTCCCTTGTGCTTCACGTCCTTGGCCTTGGCTTTCTTCTCCTCCGGGTCCGCAGCCGGCAGCTCGAGGATGGAGAGGCGCCCTTCCTCAGCTGTTGCACACTTGGTCGCCAGGTTGAACAACTCCTGAGATGTGCACAGCTCCTTATGGATAGCGAGCTCCTCCTTCATCTTTACGTCGCGGACGCCATCAGAGAATGCGGAGATGATGGCCTTGTCCGTCACCTTGGGGATCTTGAGATGAACGTTGTTGAAGCGCTGAATGTACTTCTGGAGGGTCTCTCCTGGTTGTTGCTTGACGTGACACAGGTCTCCCGCGGCCGGTGGGCGATCACGAGTGCCCTGGAAGTTGGCGACGAAGCGGTCACGCATCTCGTCCCAGGAGGAAATCGAACCTGGAGGCAGGTTCAGGAGCCATGAACGAGCACCGTCTTTGAGCGCCATAGGGAACCAGTTCGCCATGACTTTTTCGTCGCCGTTGGCCGCCTCGATGCTCAGCTCGTAGAGCTGCAGGAACTATGCAGGGTCGGGGGTGACGTTGTAGCGAGGGGGCAGATCTGGCTTGAACTTGCCCGGCCAGGCGACGCTACGCAGCTCGAGGGTGAAGGCGCGGCAGCCGGCCGTGGTCACCGGGGCCCGTCTTGGAGGCGGAGCTTGGTCTTGACGCCCACGCGACGCTTCCGCAAGCTGCGCGGGGCCCGGCCATGGCAGACGATCCTGGCGCGACGGTGCGAGGAGTGGCGGAGCATTCTCTTGCGGTCAAGGGACTTCTTGATAGCTTCTTTCTTCACGCGCGGGCACCGGGCGCGGTAGCGCGCGTCGTGGAGGTGCGCGCCTTGGCGCCAGGGCGCCGTCTTGGGGCAGAGGTGGCGGAGGTGCTCCGTGAGCTACGTCGCCTGTAGGTGGCGGAGGGCGAGGCGGAGAGAGGGACGGCGCAGGGGAGCCCCCTGCGGCGCGGACAAGCTCGGCGATGCGGTCGAGCCAGTCTTCGTAGAGGTCGTCGACCGGGCGGTAGCGCAGGAGCTCATGCGCCATGAGGAGCGCGGCCCGCGCGTCCATGGGAGTGCGACGAGCGTGCGACGACGAACTTGCGGGAGTTGGCGATGGGGTTGCGGTGCGGCCGTCCCGCCGCACCGAGGGGTGCAGCGAGGACGCTTGCTGCTCGTTCCCTACCGGGCCAGTGGCGGCGTTGGCGGCAGGCGACGGGGAACGATGAGGTGGCCCGCTGACGGGAGCCGTCTGAGCGATGCGGGTGGCGAGGGCAGCCCGGCGCTCCGCACGAGCACGGCGAGCGTCCGCCATGGAGACAACGGAGCAACTGGACGTGGAGCGACAGAAAGGAAGCTTCGGCGCACCCCTACCTGGCGCGCCAAATGCTAGATCACGGGTTCCGGCAAAACCCTTAAGGTTCGAACTCTGGGGTGCGCGCGAAGTTCTTTTGTCACGACCGGATTTTTGGGATAATAATTTCCCAGAAAAACGGCCTTTGTGCTCACCAGCCCCAGGATTACTGTTAGCTGATGAGGCACCAACTTGATACAAGGATTCCAAGCAATGTACATAATATGTAGTACAAGACCATTGTGGTCTAGGAGTACAACATTTGGTTTCTAATGGTTGAGGGCGAAAGCGGTTGGATACACCTGCGTCTATGGGACTCCATTTCCCACAAGAACAGCTGACCAGGATAACTCCTATCTTCGCGAGGCTGCTATCGTCAATACGTAGGTTCCGAGGCTGTCACGGTGATGCTTATCTCCATGCGCGAAAATCTGGCCAAGACAATAGCCAGGGACAAGCCAGTGAGTACGTTTGAATGTACTCGCAAACATTAAGAACACGGGTATAATATAACAGGAGATAATCATACTCCGAAACATTTATGATGATAAGTCTGCCATGAAGTAAACAAAAATCTGTGATGCACGTGTGCAGTTAAAATGAAGACGTGCAATACGGAAGCAAAAGAAATGCACTGAGCGAGTGTCTAAAATGACTCCTCGAAAGGTTGCAAATAAATTAACGATGCCGCAGTAATAATGCTGGTGCCAAACGAGGGTCTGAATGACTCCTCGAGAGGAAACTGCAAGAATAGTAACGCCGCAATCGGGCATCTGAGCGACACCACATAAAGGGCTTATAACAGAAAAAGAAAGACAGTGCGTGCCACAGTTGGACGTCTGAGCGACATCACATAAAGGGCTTATATGGGAATAAATAACAAACATGCCACAGTCGGGCGTCTGAGCGACACCACATAAAGGGCTTATAAAAGAATAATAACAGTGAATATCCAGGAGGTAGAACCATCCCAGGGGATACTCAATAAAATACATAATTAAAAAGGTTAGTCCAAAATAATAATAAAATTAAATCATGATCCTCAGATGTCACAGGTCATAAACAAAAATCTAGTCTAGCAGTTTTCTCCATCCGAAGACCGTCGCTGAGTTCTAGCTAATTCGTTCTCCATTCGAATACCGTTACTATGATCCAGTTAGCCGTGTCTCCATCCGAAAACTGTCACTGAGTTCCAGCTAATTCGTTCTCCATCCGAATGCCGTTACTAGATTCAACTCAGACTGTGGTCCTTACTCAAGAACATGGCTATCCAACAGGGTATATCCTCTGCAGAGGGAGTACTATTTTCCCATGAGTAACGGATTTATTTAGTCCATCGGGACCAATTCTGCCTACGGCCTTTTAATTGAAAACACGCCCGACCTGCACACACCAGCTTAACTCACCGATGTCTGGAATCACCCACGACACCTGCCAAGCAAAACTCTAAGTGGGGAGGCTACAACCTCGACGTAGCATGGGATCAAATTTCTATTCGCGCGCTCTAAGGGGGTGCCCCCCCTCTTGGTCCCAACCGGAAAACACCCATGCCCCCGGATCAAGTGGCATGCCTACCGGAGGCCTCCGGTATCTTCCACTATGGCCTCTCTGTACGGTGTGTGCTTTGGTAAGGGGTTGACAACTTACTGAACCATACCCCGTCTGCGACAGGGACAAGTGGTGGTACCAACAAATAGGGAGGCTACTGATCAAAACTCGATCTACGACCGACTCAGGTGGTACAAGTATCCTCCAACAATATTACCATTAGTGGAATAAATCACCACTCATCAAGCCTCACCATGCCATACCGGACATACTCGTCTCGACGAGGGACTAGGGACAAGCTCGTGTCTACCCAAGACCACGACTTTCCCGGCTACCTTCCGGTATGCATGAGGAGCTCACGAGGATGATCCAAAACACTAGCGTATCCATTGCTGACCACAATATATCTCCAAAAAAAACACTCATGCGTATGATCTAACCGTCACATAAAATAGCATACACTCCATGTCAAAGTGGTGTCGAAACCGTATCAAAACACCACACAAAAATATTATGCCAGAGTTCAGAAATGCTTGCCTTCAAGAGTATGCAAGGGATGCACTTTTTGGAAGCTTTCCCTTTTCTCCAAAATCCTATTTTGCAAAATATCCAAATAAAAAATATTTCAAACACAGTACAAAAAGTTGTCTCAAATATTTTTGAAATAAATCTTAAAATAAACTAGGTGAAATTTGGGAGAGGTAGGAAAAAGAGTCAACTCATTTGGAGTTTTATTTTAAAAGTTATAGCTGGTCAAAGTCTGGTCAAATCTCTGTTTTAATAAAATCAGAAAAAGGAAAACGCTTCGGGGAAAATACGCTTTCAAAGCAGAGGTGACGTACTCCGGATCTTTGCGCTTTCACTTAAGCAGAGAGAACGGCCGCGCGGGTCACTGATAGTGGGTCCAAGGGGCCCACTGGTCAGGTTTGACCGTTCTCCCTCTCCCTCCCTTCTCTGCCCGACGGGAGCGGAACTCCGGCGATCGCCGGCGACGAACGGCGGCTCCTCGAGGGCATCTGAGGGCAGGGATGGGTCGGCCAGACCGAGGCGGTCCTCACGGTGGGTGCTAGGCAGGTGGGGACGGAGGAGGTCACCGGCGGCGAGCTCCGCGGCGGAGGGAGCTACGGTGGTGAAGTGGTTTTTGAGCTTCGGTGGTCTCCGATCGGGGTTGGGTAGCTGGGCAGCTCCGCAAGGACGAGGGGAAGCTACCGGTGGCGTTGGATTGGCGGGGGAAGATCCGGTTGCGACGAATTGCACCGGAGTTTGGCGGCGGCCGCACTGGCCGGAGACGGGGAAGATGGCCACTACGGGTCGCCTGAGGTCTTGAACGAGTTCGGGGACCCTTTAAATAGGCGCTCGGGGCTGGGCCGCAGTGGCTGAGGATAAGATCGCCGGCGACAGCCGTGCTGTAGCTGCATGGCAACGTTGCGGCGACGAGCGCGTGCCGACGAGCTTCGGGATAAGATCGAGCTATTCACAGGGGCAGCTGGCGCGCTGGTGTGGTTTGGGCGGTGCCGAACATGGCAGAGGCCGCTGCCGACGCCGGCGTGCCGCCAAGGCTCTGCCAGCGGCACTGCAGGGCGCCAGGGGTGGCGTGGAGAGGGGGCGAGCTAGTGCGCGGTTCAGCGGTGGAGCAGGGGCCAGGGACGGGTCGCGTCGAGTGCGGCAGTGCGGCGCGGCGGCTCAGTGTGCGCGCGTGCAAAACGTGCGCTCTGGGCGCGCCCAGAGCACGCACAGCAGGTGTTCGACGAAATGCCAGCGCGCTCTAGAGAGCTTGGGTGATGCGGGTAGTTAGCAGGCCAGGGCTAGGGACATCTGGGAGGTTAGTGGACATGCTGGATGGGTCAGGGGCTCAAGTCCACAATGCAAGCTAGGAGACATGCCAAAATTGTTCCTGCACACAGGGTGTTCGACAGAATGCCATGGGCATCTAGGCAATTCTTGGGGTGGCCAAACTCTCCAGATCCTAGTCTCTTTAGGAGCTAAAGAAGGTGGTAAGGTTGGTTTGGCAAAAACAGAAAGTTGGTAGTGCAAGATTTTGAGAAAACCAGTTTTGGGCAGAAACTAAAGGATATCATTGCATGCACCAAAAATATGCCATTGGGTCCAATCTCCTGGACTTAAGGGTCTGGTAGGGAGGACTATAGGTAGGAAAAAGCTCAAGGGTACTAGAGCAAAATAAAATGGGGTTGCAGTACAAATCACCAAACTGGACCAGAATAGAAATGAAGATTATTCACTTAAATATTTCAAAGAACATCACTGGACTTTTGCATGAAGTTGCATTATATGCATCCCCTGACATCCCCAAACACTTGGAAGAATTTTTAGAACAATATTTAAATGGGTTGTAGTGCAAAAGTGCCTACTGGACCAGATTGGAAAAGTTGGTGTAGAGCTCAAAATCTCCAATAGCCAAAAGGTATTTTTGCATAAAAGTGATGTGGAAACATCACATGACATCCCCAAATTTTGGTGGAAATTTTAAAGGCATTTGTCAAATGGTTGGAGTGCAAAACAGGCTCCAAATTCAAGGAAATCATTTTAAAAGACTAAAGCTCTGAGAAAACAAATCTTGCAAATTTAAAATCCACTGATAAAGAATTGTTTTATCATAGAGAGTATTCATGTCCAACAATACTCTTTGAAGGTTTTCCACTTGAAGTAAAAATCAATGATATCAAAAGGGTAAATCTTGACAAACGGAAAAGTTTTATTTCCTGGCAAAATTTTAAATTAATAAAACAAGGCCAAAATTTTGGGGTGTCACAACACTACCCCCCTTAAGAAAAATCTCGCCCTCGAGATTTGTTAAAAGCGGTTTTGAAGAAAAACTGATTTTTATCAAAAGAAATCATTCAACTGCACAAAAAGAAAGTGGCTATAGTGAGAGGGCAATAAGTGGTGTAAAACCACAGTGTGATATGCTGGCGCAGTGTGGAAAAATCCCCGGTTAGGGAAAACGAGATATTTCTACGCAGATACAGTAATTTAGAATAAATTCTAAATTACTAAAATACGCTGGTCGTACCCGAGAGCACAGTGCTCTCTCTGGCTGACAGGTGGACCCAGGGCCCACTGTTGGCCTCTTCCTCTACCTCTGGCTCTTTCTTCTCTCTCGCGCGCTCTCCCGCGCTTCCTGCACCGGCGATGCCTAGCTCGTAGGGCATCGAGGCCGTACCGTGGTACTGCGCGGCGTGCTAGCTGCCGGTGCAGCGTGCACTCACCTCGCGGGCCAGTGCGCTGTCGGCACTGCTCGCGGACTCGCCTCCGAACACCGGCGGCCGAGCAACGAGTGGCGCTGGTGGACCTCGCCCACCGTACACCGAACTCGAGCTATAAAATGATCGTGGTGCTCCTCTCTTCTTCCTCACACCTGGCCTTGCTTCCACTTCTCCTTCCTTCTCCTCCACTGCTGTTAGTAGGAGCTCGAGACGAGGCTCTAATGGCGGAGGCGATGCCGGACTGGTATGTGGTCCTGGTGTGTGGAGGATTGGCGGTGTTGTTGGGGTTCTCCGTGCTCCTGTGCGCGATGATCCTGGATGATCATCGTGATGCTGCCGCTCGAGTGCTAGCTCTTCGCAGTGGCGGTGTTCACGTGGATTAGGTGCGGCCTCGAGGTTGACTGCTGTCGGAGTGCTGGAGCAACTTGTGCCTGAATGATCACTCACAAATCTCTCTCACCGAGACTGTGGTGTCCTCGAGTGTGGTTAGTTAGGCGCAAAAATGTGCTCAAGGATTTGTAACAGTGCTCGAGGTCGAGGGGTTGTTGCCGTGAGTCTGCTGTTATGATGCTGCGCGGATAAAAATCTATGTCGTGAAAATATATACGCAACAGTGACTCGGGGAAAGAAATCTCCTCAAAAACATGCTGCGAGAGAAAAAATAATTAAAACGAAACTAACAGCAGTAAAACTGCTCACATAACTGGAACTAAAGAAAATCGGATCCGTCGCACAAAATTTGGAAACCACGAACATGCTACAACACATAAATAAATTACTGGGATAACAAATACAGTGGAGGCGTTTACAAGGAAAATGGCAAAAATACAGGGTCCTGAGAAAACGCCTCTGGTACTGGGGCGCACTCCTCTTCTATCGGGGGAAGCGGGTTGACTAGTCGATGAATGCGCCTCTCCTCGTCAGGCCTCAGTGGTCTGCCAATAGCGATCCGAGGATTTAAATCAGCGAGGCTCTGGAGATAACCCATTACCTGCTGAGTTAAACGCTCCTGAGCGATAACATACTGGGCAAGGTTGGCCAGTACTGGATCTCTCTCAATACGTCCACCGGGAAAAGATGCAACTTCTCCGGGTGCTGCACGACTCGGAAAATAATAATATCCTCGCTCGCTGGCATAGGGTACCGCGAATCGAAGACGAGTGAGCGCCTCGTATGCAGCAGCTTCTATGGCCATATGCGGAGTCGGCATGGATTTCCCCACGAAGGAAACTTCCGTTGGGTCTTGGTTTGGGTAGGCGGGAGGGATGTGCACCACTGCCCAATATTTCGAGGTGGAAGGGGTAATCCTCGATTTGAGCAACTCGTGCTGGGGTGGGCGGGTGGCACTCATGGTACTGCAGGTAAAGTCCCACAATAATTTGACAAAACTGCCCGGGGTTGCGTCTGGGGTTCTCAGATAAATACTGGGGGTCGGCATGGCAAAGGAATGACTGTGAGCATAGTGCACAAGGTGAGGGGTACTTGGCAAGGTCACGAGGTGGCCTTTATATAGCACTGGGGCTGGGTTATCCACCGGGGTGAGGGTAACTGGTTGTCGATCCTGTACTTGGGTCAAAGCCACAGATATACACAGCACATAAATGTGATGCATTACTGTGGGTGCCGTCGGGGTTGGTCTAGGTAGCTGCGCCCGAGATTTAAAAAAATGCAACTGTACGCTAACGTACACATGCATAGTTACTACTCCAAAAATAGGAGCGTTCAAGCAGACAGCAGGCATTAAAAGCGATACAAGATCACACCATTACAAAGCGTAGGAAAACTAAGGCTTGATACAACTCGAGCGACTTAGTCGACTACGTTAATGTCTAAGTGGGCTGGCCTTGCGGACACCGATGCTTCTGCACGGTTCTCACCGTCGAGATCTGCTGGTTGAGGCTGAGGGGCTGCAGGGTCGGGGTAGTGGTCATGACCATCGCGGGGGTTGTTGGCCACAATCCCGTTGGAATGGGTTCCCAAAAGGCGACGAAGCGCTTCTGGGGTCACCAAAGCACTCTGGTTGATGGCTGGCGCAGACCTCAAGGGATCGATCGGGTGTCCGAACAGCACGACTGGTTTGTCGGTGTCGGGCTCCGCGTCTCTTCTCGCCGGGGCTCGGCGAGCCAGTACTCCACGAGCTGCGATCAGATCGAGGGTGACCTGATCGAACAGTTGCTCTAGTGCGCTTACGTAGCGCACCAGATGCAATAGTGCCGGATCCGTCTCGTGATCTCCGTTGGCAACCTGGGGCGGCCTACCATACCCGTCAAGACTGGGGTAGTAGTAGAACGAGCGACAGTTAACTTTGGGGGACAAGTGCCGGAGTTGAACTATAGCTTCTCGGGCTGCCAGTTGGATGGCTTGTGGCTCAAAGGAAGTGGTCCTTCCGGTGAACCTGTAGGGGCGTTCTGGCGACAGACCCCTACCGTAGATGTGCACAGTGGCCCAGTACTGACGGCTCTCACCGTACATGGGTCCCTGGTACACAACATACTTAGGAGGCTCTTCTAACGCATAGGCACGGCGGGTGAGGTTTGCGAGCACGGTCACAAAACCTCCCAGGTTGGTCGCTGTGGTCTCATTGTGAACAATGGGACCAGGCATCGTGGCTTGGTTTTTGGGGGAAGAGGTTGTGCTGTGCTGTGGCTAGCGTGCCCTTTTTATAGGAAAATGGGACGGAGTCTTCCTCCGCACGCTTGCGCTAGAGACGGGTTGGGTGTCGGTCACTGGTGCGTGATCAACGGGCTAGGCTGATAGGTTGGGCACCGTCCGCCGAAAGGCGTCGGGTCACTGTGGCGCTATCTTACGCGGGAAGCTTGACCGGGGTTAGGCTGAGGTCTGGTGGTTTGGTTAACCTAGGTTTATTGACTTGGCTAAGATAGGATTAGCCAATGGTCAGCCTGGCTCTGATACCAAGTCTGTCACGACCGGATTTTTAGGATAATAATTTCCCAGAAAAACGGCCTTTGTGCTCACCAGCCCCAGGATTACTGTTAGCTGATGAGGCACCAACTTGATACAAGGATTCCAAGCAATGTACATAATATGTAGTACAAGACCATTGTGGTCTAGGAGTACAACATTTGGTTTCTAATTGTTGAGGGCGGAAGCGGTTGGATACACCTGCGTCTATGGGACTCCATTTCCCACAAGAACAGCTGACCAGGATAACTCCTATCTTCGCGAGGCTGCTATCGTCAATACGTAGGTTCCGAGGCTGTCACCGCGATGCTTATCTCCATGCGCGAAAATCTGGCCAAGACAATAGCCAGGGACAAGCCAGTGAGTATGTTTGAATGTACTCGCAAACATTAAGAACACGGGTATAATATAACAGGAGATAATCATACTCCGAAACATTTATGATGATAAGTCTGCCATGAAGTAAACAAAAATCTGTGATGCACGTGTGCATTTAAAATATGGACGTGCAATACGAAAGCAAAAGAAATGCACTGAGCGAGTGTCTAAAATGACTCCTCGAAAGGTTGCAAATAAATTAACGATGCCGCAGTAATAATGCTGGTGCCAAACGAGGGTCTGAATGACTCCTCGAGAGGAAACTGCAAGAATAGTAACGCCGCTGTCGGGCGTCTGAGCGACACCACATAAAGGGCTTATAACAGAAAAAGAAAGACAGTGCGTGCCACAGTCGGACGTCTGAGCGACATCACATAAAGGGCTTATATGGGAATAAATAACAAACATGCCACAGTCGGGCGTCTGAGCGACATCACATAAAGGGCTTATAAAAGAATAATAACAGTGAATATCCAGGAGGTAGAACCATCCCAGGGGATACTCAATAAAATACATAATGAAAAAGGTTAGTCCAAAATAATAATAAAATTAAATCATGATCCTCAGATGTCACAGGTCATACACAAAAATCTAGTCTAGCCGTTTTCTCCATCCGAAGACCGTCGCTGAGTTCTAGCTAATTCGTTCTCCATTCGAATACCGTTACTATGATCCAGTTAGCCGTGTCTCCATCCGAAAACCATCACTGAGTTCCAGCTAATTCGTTCTCCATCCGAATGCCGTTACTAGATTCAACTCAGACTGTGGTCCTTACTCAAGAACATGGCTATCCAACAGGGTATATCCTCTGCAGAGGGAGTACTATTTTCCCACGAGTAACGGATTTATTTAGTCCATCGGGACCAATTCCGCCTACGGCCTTTTAATTGAAAACACGCCCGACCTGCACACACCAGCTTAACTCACCGATGTCTGGAATCACCCACGACACCTGCCAAGCAAAACTCTAAGTGGGGAGGCTACAACCTCGACGTAGCATGGGATCAAATTTCTATTCGCGCGCTCTAAGGGGGTGCCCCCCCTCTCGGTCCCAACCGGAATACACCCATGCCCCCGGACCAAGTGGCATGCCTACCGGAGGCCTCCGGTATCTTCCACTATGGCCTCTCTGTACGGTGTGTGCTTTGGTAAGGGGTTGACAACTTACTGAACCATACCCCGTCTGCGACAGGGACAAGTGGTGGTACCAACAAATAGGGAGGCTACTGATCAAAACTCGATCTACGACCGACTCAGGTGGTACAAGTATCCTCCAACAATATTACCATTGGTGGAATAAATCACCACTCATCAAGCCTCACCATGCCATACCGGACATACTCATCTCGACGAGGGACTAGGTACAAGCTCGTGTCTACCCAAGACCACGACTTTCCCGGCTACCTTCCGGTATGCATGAGGAGCTCACGAGGATGATCCAAAACACTAGCGTATCCATTGCTGACCACAAGATATCTCCAAAAAAAACACTCATGCGTATGATCTAATCGTCACGTAAAATAGCATACACTCCACGTCAAAGTGGTGTCGAAACCTTATCAAAACGCCACACAAAAATATTATGCCAGAGTTCAGAAATGCTTGCCTTCAAGAGTATGCAAGGGATGCACTTTTTGAAAGCTTTCCCTTTTCTCCAAAATCCTATTTTGCAAAATATCCAAATAACAAATATTTCAAACACAGTACAAAAAGTTGTCTCAAATATTTTTGAAATAAATCTTAAAATAAACTAGGTGAAATTTGGGAGAGGTAGGAAAAAGATTCAACTCATTTGGAGTTTTATTTTAAAAGTTATAGCTGGTCAAAGTCTGGTCAAATCTCTGTTTTAATAAAATCAGAAAAAGGAAAACGCTTCGGGGAAAATACGCTTTCAAAGCAGAGGTGACGTACTCCGGATCTTTGCGCTTTCACTTAAGCAGAGAGAACGGGCGCGCGGGTCACTGACAGTGGGTCCAAGGGGCCCACTGGTCAGGTTTGACCGTTCTCCCTCTCCCTCCCTTCTTTGCCCGACGGGAGCGGAACTCCGGCGATCGCGGCGACGAACGGCGGCTCCTCGAGGGCATCTGAGGGCAGGGATGGGTCGGCCAGACCGAGGCGGTCCTCTCGGTGGGTGCTAGGCAGGTGGGGACGGAGGAGGTCACCGGCGGCGAGCTCCGCGGCAGAGGGAGCTACGGTGGTGAAGTGGTTTTTGAGCTCCGGTGGTCTCCGATCGGGGTTGGGTAGCTGGGCAGCTCCGCAAGGACGAGGGGAAGCTACTGGTGGCGTTGGATTGGCGGGGGAAGCTCCGGTTGCGACGAATTGCACCGGAGTTCGGCGGCGGCCGCACTGGCCGGAGACGGGGAAGATGGCCACTACGGGTCGATCCACTGCTTGGGGAGCTCTAGAGGGAAGGTTGGAGGTCGCCTGAGGTCTTGAACGAGTTCGGGGACCCTTTAAATAGGCACTCGGGGCTGGGCCGCGGCGGCTGAGGATAAGATCGCCGGCGACAGCCGTGCTGTAGCTGCAGGGCGACGTGGCGGCGACGAGCGCGTGCCGACGAGCTTCGGGATAAGATCGAGCTATTTACAGGGGCAGCTGGCGCGCTGGTGTGGTTTGGGCGGTGCCGAACATGGCAGAGGCCGCTGCCGACGCCGGCGTGCCGCCAAGGCTCTGCCAGCGGCGCTGCAGGGCGCCAGGGGTGGCGTGGAGAGGGGGCGAGCTAGTGCGCGGTTCAGCGGTGGAGCAGGGGCCAGGGACGGGTCGCGTCGAGTGCGGCAGTGCGGCGTGGCGGCTCAGTGCGCGTGCGTGCAAAACGTGCGCTCTGGGCGCGCCCAGAGCACGCACAGCAGGTGTTCGACGAAATGCCAGCGTGCTCTAGAGAGCTTGGGTGATGCGGGTAGTTAGCAGGCCAGGGCTAGGGACATCTGGGAGGTTAGTGGACATGCTGGATGGGTCAGGGGCTCAAGTCCACAATGCAAGCTAGGAGACATGCCAAAATTGTTCCTGCACACAGGGTGTTTGACAGAATGCCATGGGCATCTAGGCAATTCTTGGGGTGGCCAAACTCTCCAGATCCTAGTCTCTTTAGGAGCTAAAGAAGGTGGTAAGGTTGGTTTGGCAAAAACAGAAAGTTGATAGTGCAAGATTTTGAGAAAAAACCAGTTTTGGGCAGAAACTAAAGGCTATCATTGCATGCACCAAAAATATGCCATTGGGTCCAATCTCCTGGACTTAAGGTTCTGGTAGGGAGGACTATAGGTAGGAAAAAGCTCAAGGGTACTAGAGCAAAATAAAATGGGGTTGCAGTACAAATCACCAAACTGGACCAGAATAGAAATGAAGATGATTCACTTAAATATTTCAAAGAACATCACTCGGCTTTTGCATGGAGTTGCATTATATGCATCCCCTGACATCCCCAAACACTTGGAAGAATTTTTAGAACAATATTTAAATGGGTTGTGTTGCAAAAGTGCCTACTGGACCAGATTGGAAAAGTTGGTGTAGAGCTCAAAATCTCCAATAGCCAAAAGGTATTTTTGCATAAAAGTGATGTGGAAACATCACATGACATCCCCAAATTTTGGTGGAAATTTTAAAGGCATTTGTCAAATGGTTGGAGTGCAAAACAGGCTCCAAATTCAAGGAAATCATTTTAAAAGACTAAAGCTCCGAGAAAACAAATCTTGCAAATTTAAAATCCACTGATAAAGAATTATTTTATCATAGAGAGTATTCAAGTCCAACAATACTCTTTGAAGGTTTTCCACCTAAAGTAAAAATCCATGATAAGAAAAGGGTAAATCTTGACAAACGGAAAAGTTTTATTTCCCGGCAAAATTTTAAATTAATAAAACAAGGCCAAAATTTTGGGGTGTCACATCTTTCCTCCCTACCGATCCACGCCCTAGATTTGCTAAGATCTCGCGGACGAGATCGACGAACTCTCAACACAAAAGACACAAGATTTATACTAGTTCGGGCCACCGTTGTGCTGTAATACCCTACTCCAGTGTGGCGGTGGTGGATTGCCTCTTGGGCTGATGACAAAGGGAATAACAGCCTCCTGAGGTTGAGGTGTTCTTGTGCTCAGTGTGTGGCCAAGGATTAGGTGAGATGCCTCTGAATGAGCTATCCCCTACGGTGGTGACTATCTACTTATATAGGCCCTGGTCCTCTCCCCAAATATTTAGCGGGAAGGGAGCCAACAACGACCAATTTGAAAGGCGACAGCTAGTAGAGCTTATCCTGACAAAAGCGGTCTTCGCCTGCAAAAGGCTCTGGTGGTCACGCCTTCTTGGGCTCCATGGTGACCTCCGTCTTGTTGTCCTGCTGGTCTTGATCTCGTTGCACTGATATGGAAACCTTTGCTTGACGCCTCGGTACTCTGCGCCTGTGCTTGCCCCCTTTAGCACCAAAGAGGAAACAAGGACGCTGCACGCGCTGGCGCCCGCCTGATCTTTGATCATCACGGCTTACGTCACGAGAACCTCGCAAGGTTTGCCCTACCTTGATCTCTCCGCTCCTCACGAGCCAACCTGGTGAGGCCACTCCTGAGGAGGTCTTGTGTCATTCGCCTCGCGAGGCTTGGCCCCTCGAGGGTCTTGAACGCCTTGTTGATGAAGGTGGGCCATACAGGCCTGCTAGCACAGTCACGCCGTGGGCCGCAGGCAGGCAAGTCTGGGGACCCCCGTTCCCAGAACGCCGACACCGACTGTCACTCATAAGGATGACAATCAAAGAAACACCTCATGCTTCAAATTTGTTACACAACGGTTACCATACGTGCATGCTACGGGACATGCAAACCTCAACACAAGTATTTCTCAAATTCACAAGTACTCAACTAGCATGACTCTAATATCACCATGTCGGAGTAATTGGCCACGGGTAGCCTAACCGACTACCCCTGGCTCTTCAGAAAATTTATCAGGCCTTTGGGCCTTCAAGCACTCCAAGCATTTGGGCCGCCTTCCCCGGCCGGCTACCACTAAAGCCGACTCCCGGAAGGCGACCTAGCCTCACCGACTCCAAGAAGCCGGCCAAGAAGGACGCCGCCTTCTAGAAGCCGGCCAAGACCACAACCGCTCCTACATAACGACGACCTGACGGGGCATGGCCACAGCACGGCCCACGACCCCCGAAGCCCGAGGCAGGCGTGGCTACAGGAGGCCGTACGGGAGGGATGTCTCCCGTGCGGCCCGGCACTGTAGCCACGCCAGCCGCGACGTCATCCACGACCCCCCTCCTGTACGGCCCAAGGACCGCGGGCCCCTTCAGCCAGAGAGAGGCGTGAAGGCG
This sequence comes from Triticum aestivum, assembly GCF_018294505.1. Classification (NCBI taxonomy): domain Eukaryota; kingdom Viridiplantae; phylum Streptophyta; class Magnoliopsida; order Poales; family Poaceae; genus Triticum; species Triticum aestivum. The sequence continues at coordinate 208,103,273 of NC_057802.1, read as the reverse complement.
GCCCGGCTTTTCCTAGTCGGCCAGGAGCACAGCCGGCCTCCAGAAGCCGGCGACTCCCTTCCTCGAAGCAGGAGCCCCATTAAGGAGACAAGACGAGGTGAGGCTACAGTGATAGCCCCCGACGCGGATCACTGTAGCCACGCTTACCTCGACAAAGCCCTCATCATCAGAGGTGTGGCTACAGTAAGCAGCCGCCGACAAGACCCTAGGCGGTGGGCCGGCCTGTCGACCGAGTAGCCGGCAGCCGGCGGGACCCAACAGCTGGCGAGACCCAGCAGCTGGCGCAGAAGCCGGCAGGCGTAGACATTGACGGCTGGGGCCAGTTCCTTTCGGATTACCATTGTACCCCCGGGGGGTAGGCCTATATAAACCCTCCGGAGCACCCATGCAAGGGGTTCGCACCTCTGCATGTTTGGCTTCCAAGCATAGCACACGCACACACACCATAGATAGAGAGAAGCAAGAGCTAGCCTTGTTCTTCTTCTCCCTTGATCCCAACAGCTCTAGGAGCGATTGTAGCTACTCTTTACCGATCTAGTGATCATGCGGAGACCCCGCAGAGCAGGACTAGGGGTGTTATCTCCTCGGAGAGCCCCGAACCTGGGTAAGATTCGCCGGCGTGCATGTCTTCGCCTCATCCCGTTTCCAGGCACCGGCGACGTTTTATTGGCTCCCACAATGATAAGCCATCCCTTGGCATATGTCGCACCAACCACCCGACATTTGGCGCCCACCGTGGGGCCAGGTGCACCGTTGTCCGGAGATCTGTTCTGGACGGGAACCCTCTTCCTTCCCCGCGAGCGCAGCCAGCCTGCTACGCCCGATGGCGTTTGCCCCGACGCGTTGCAAGGGGTCGACGACGCCTGTGCAGCGAGCCGCCTCGCCGATCTGCTCGGCGAGACTCGCATCTCCGACGAGCCTGCGTCCGACACAGGCACCGATTACCCCGAGAGCCGCCTCGTCAGCCTCCTCGACCAACTTCACATCACCAGCGAGCCCGCTGCGGACATGGAGTCTGTCGGCTCCACCGACCCGATGCTCATCGACTCCGACAACGCGTCGCTCGACGCCTACCCCTCCGACGTGGTGGTCTTCGACGACCCACTCCCTCGAGCTGACAGCGGCAGCAGCGCTGTCACCGAAGTGCTGGTCATCAGCCACGTCTCCAACTCAGGCGGGAGCGCCCGCGACGCTCAGCAAGCAGCGATGCACGACCTCTCCATCCCCCTCCCAGCCGACGCCGACGCCGAGACCCTGGAGGCACGCCGTCTTGCCCTCATCGCGGAGAGCAAGAAGATAGCCTCGATGAGACGCCTCGCTGAGGCCCACCAACGCGAAGTCGACCGCGCCGCCTTCGGAACGCCGCCGCCCAGAGGTCCAAGCCGAGCCGGCTTCGTCCAGAAGCGGGGCGCAGCCGTTGCCAGCATGCTGGGCGCAGATCGCCCCGTCTACGCCACCCCGCTCAAGAATCTGCGAGCCGCTCAGGCGGCAGCAGAGGAGCTCAATGGGCTGGGAGCCGATGAGCTCCCCTACATGATAAGACGGATCCAGCAGCTGATCGACGCGGCTGCAGAACGGCACGAAGCCGGCGCCCGAGCTGATAGCCATCCCCCGCGCCGGGAACACGCCGCGACGTCCCGCTCGCCGACTGCGACCGGCACGCGCCAGAAGAAAGACAAGGAGCCGGCTGCCAGCCGCAACCGGACTCGCATCACTATCGAGCGCGACGCGGATGGCCGCCCTCGGGCGGTCGAACACCAAGGAAACCTGCCGCCTCCCCCGCCTCGAAGAGCAAGACGCCTCACTCCGCCGCCCATCACGCATCCGACTCTTGGTGACCGACTCGGCCGCCGAGAAGGAGTCGGCGTGAGTGACGCCCGCCACAGGATCGACCGCCTTGCTCGGTCCTTGGCGTTAGAAGAAGAAGACGATGTCGGCCCGCCATGCTTTGGCCCCCGCATCCGCGACGAGCCCTTCCCCAAAGGGTTCTCGCTCCCCAGAGACACACCCAAGTACAACGACTCGGTGAAGCCAGAAGATTGGCTCATCGACTACTCCACAGCCGTCAGCATCGCCAACGGCAATCGGCGCGTCACCGTGAAGTACGTCCCCTTGATGCTGCAGGGGACGGCGCGCACGTGGCTCAACAGCCTCAAGCCATACAGCATCAACAGCTGGCTGGACTTCACCGAGGTTTTCGTCCGCAACTTCACCAGCACCTACAAGCGGCCTCCCAAGCCTCGCCAGCTCTCCCTCTGCGTCCAAGGGCCCAACGAGTCAACCCGCGACTACCTCACGCGATGGGCCGAGCTCCGCAACTCCTGCGAGGGAGTGCACGAGGTCCAGGCCATCGAGTACTTCACTGCCGGGTGCCGAGAGGGCACCCTCCTCAAGCACCGACTCCTCTGCGACGAGCCGGCTAACCTCGATGAGTTGCTGATCACCGCCGACAAGTATGCAACTGCCGACTCCTCCATGAAGACCGAGCTCCGAGTGAACGCCTCAGGGAAGGTAGTCGCTCCGGCTCCCAAGACGCCGGCTGGCGACCCAAACCGGCGCCCCTACCAGAACGACCACAAGCGCAAGGGCCCCATGCCGACTTCCTCCAGTCGGCAGGTGGCCACAGTTGAAGACGAGCAGCCCGAGGAGCGGCACGCTCCCAAGAAGAAGGGAGGCCGGCCGCCCTGGCAGCCGTCCTTCTCCTACGAGCAAGTACTCGATGCTCCCTGCAAGTTCCACAGCGGCGCGAAGCCGTCCAACCATACAACACGAAAATGCCACTGGCTCACCCGCATTACCAAGGGCGAAGGGATGGTGCCGCCTCCGCCTCCCGGCCCGCTGCCTCCAGCTCCCCAGCAGCCGGCGGCCTGGCCTGCGGTCGGCGCCATCCAAGACGAGTTCCCCGACGCGCACGACGCCTACGTCGTCTTCACGAGTCAAGTCGACGACAAGCGCAGCCGACGCCGGCAACACCAAGAAGTAAACGCAGTCGCCTCTAGCACCGCCGAGTTCATGCATTGGTCGGAAAAGCACATCAGCTGGAGCCAGGCTGACCACCCAGAGGTGATGCCTTCGCCTGGCTCCTATGCTATGGACTTGGACGTCACCCTTGCGACGGAGAGGCGAGCTGCCAGATTTTCCCGCGTCCTGATAGACGGTGGAAGCAGTATCAACATACTGTACCGCGACACCATGGACAAGCTGAACATCAAAGCCAAGCAGCTCATGCCGAGCCGCACTGTCTTCCATGGTATCGTACCCGTCCTATCTTGCTCTCCAATCGGCAAGATCAAAATGGATGTTCTCTTCGGAGACAAAGATCACTTCCGCCGGGAAGCAATATGGTTCGAGGTGGTGGATCTGGAGAGCCCCTATCATGCACTACTTGGCCGACCTGCTTTGGCCACGTTCATGGCTGTGCCCCACTATGCCTACCTGAAGATGAGGATGCCGAGCTCGAAGGGGATCATCACGGTAGCCGGCGACTACAAGAAGTCCATCGAGTGTGCCATGGCCAGTAGCCGGCTGGCCGAGTCCCTCGTGGTGGCAGAAGAGAAGAGGATGTTGGAACGGGTTGTGGCCATGGCCGGCAAGCAGCCAGCCTCGTCCCCCAACCCCAGGGACTGTGATGCGCAGGGCTCCTTCCAGCCTGCGAAAGACACCAAGAAGATACCTCTAGACCCAGAACACCCGGAGAGGTTCGCCGTGATTGGGGCGAACTTGGACAGTAAATAGGAAGGCGAGCTCGCTGACTTCCTCCGTGAGAATCGAGACATCTTTGCATGGTCCCCAAAGGACATGCCGGGTGTCCCGAAGGATTTCGCCGAGCACAAGTTACATGTCCGAGCTGATGCGAAGCCGGTCAGGCAACCCCTCCGCCGACTATCAGAAGAGAAGCGAAGAATCGTGGGAGAAGAGATAGCCCGGCTCCTTGCAGCCGGCTTAATCATGGAAGTGTTCTTTCCAGAATGGCTTACCAATCCAGTTCTGGTTTTGAAGAAGAATAACAAGTGGCGCATGTGTATAGACTACACGAGCTTGAACAAGGCCTGCCCAAAGGATCCGTTTGCTTTGCCACGGATTGACCAAGTGATAGACTCCACAGCCGGATGCGAGCTGTTGTGTTTTTTGGACGCATACTCAGGGTATCATCAGATCAAGTTGGACCCGGCTGACCGCCTGAAGACTGCCTTCATCACACCCTTTGGAGCTTTCTGCTACCTGACAATGACATTCGGCTTGAGAAACGCCGGTGCCACTTTTCAGCGTTGCATGCAGAAATGTCTCTTGAAACAACTCGGCAGAAATGCCCACGTCTACGTAGACGACATTGTGGTGAAGACAGAGAAGCGCGGTACCTTGCTGGAAGACCTGAAGGAAACATTTGCCAACTTGCGCCGATTCCAGATCAAGCTCAACCCCGAGAAGTGCGTGTTCGGAGTACCAGCCGGCTAGCTGCTAGGCTTCCTGGTCTCCGAACGCGGCATTGAGTGCAACCCTGTCAAGATCAAAGCCATCGAGAGGATGGAGATTCCCACCAAGCTGCGAGATGTGCAGAAGTTCACTGGCTGCTTAGCCTCCCTGAACCGTTTTATCAGCCGACTAGGAGAGAAGGCTCTCCCCCTGTACCGACTCATGAAGAAGTCCATCACTTTGAGTGGAATGATCAAGCCGACCAAGCCTTCCATGAGTTGAAGAAAATGTTGACCACTCCGCCTGTCCTGGCCGCGCCGACTGAGAAGGAGCCCATGCTCCTCTACATCGCCGCGACAAGCCGAGTCGTCAGCATTGTCGTTGTGGTCCAGCGCCCGGAGGAAGGCCGAGCCCAGCTGGTCCAGAGGCCGGTCTACTATCTCAGCGAAGTACTGTCCAGCTCAAAGCAAAACTACCCGCACTATCAGAAGATGTGCTATGGGGTGTACTTTGCCGCCAAGAAATTGAAGCCCTACTTCCAAGAGCACCCCATCACGGTCGTATACACTGCCCCGCTCGCCGAGATCATAGGCAGCCAGGATGCATCCGGCCGGGTGGCCAAATGGGCCATTGCCTTGGCGCCCTACACGATCTTCTATCAACCCCGCACCGCCATCAAGTCGCAAGCATTGGCCGACTTCCTCGTCGACTGGGCCGAGACCCAGTACTTACCGCCGGCTCCCGACTCCACCCATTGGCGGATGCACTTTGACGGGTCCAAGATGCGCACCGGCTTAGGAGCCGGCATCGTCCTCACCTCTCCCAAAGGCGACAAGCTCAAGTACACGCTGCAGATCCACTTCGCCGCCTCCAACAACGTGGCCAAGTACGAGGCGCTCGTACATGGGCTCCGGCTAGCCAAAGAACTCGGCAGACGCCGGATCCTGTGCTACGGCGACTCAGACTTAGTGGTCCAGCAATCATCTGGTGACTGGGACTCCAAGGATGCAAACATGGCAAGCTACCGATTCCTCGTCCAGCAGATGAGCGGATACTTCGAAGGGTGCGAGTTCCTTCACGTGCCAAGGGCCGACAACGACCAAGCAGATGCCCTAGCACGGATCGGCTCCACCCGACAAGCCATACCGACGGGCGTCTCCCTCAAGCGCCTCCTCAAGCCGTCCATCAAGCCGTCTCCAGAGTCGGATTCCATCTTCGTACCGCCTGCGCCAGAAACAGCCGGATCAGGCTCAAGAGATCCCGCAGGCGGCGCGGGGACTTCGACGACTGCCCCGGGGACTGACGTAGTCGCACCCGGCCCAGGGACTTCAGAACCCGGCCCGGGGACTGCAGCAGTCGGCCCGGGGACTGCAATGACACAAGAAGCGGTGGACGACTCCAATGCAACACCCAACCCACCCACCCGAGTCATGGTGGCCACGTTAACAGTAGAAGAAGTCACAGCTCCCTCATGGGCCCAGCCCATCCTCAAGTTCCTAGTCAGCAGAGAGCTGCCGACTGATGAGATCGCAGCAAGACTAGTGCAACGACGAGCCGCAGCATACACAACAATCAACAGGGAGCTCGTGAAGCGCAGCGTCACTGGAATCTTCCAGCGTTGCGTCGAGCCAGAAAAAGGAGTGGCAATCCTCAAAGACATCCACCAAGGCGAATGCGGCCATCACGCCGCCTCAAGATCCCTCGTGGCCAAGGCTTTCCGCCATGGGTTCTTCTGGCCGACTGCCTTGGAGGATGCTAAAGAAATAGTCAAGACCTGCAGAGGATGTCAAGTCTTCAGTTCCAAACAACACTTGCCGGCTTCTGCCCTCAAGACCATTCCCCTCACCTGGCCTTTTGCCGTCTGGGGACTGGACATGGTGGGCCCTTTCAAGACAGCCCGCGGTGGCATGACACACCTGCTCGTTGCGGTGGACAAGTTCACAAAATGGATCGAAGCAAAGCCGATCAAGAAGCTGAACGGGCCGACTGCCGTGACATTCATCACCGACATCACTACTCGGTACGGCGTGCCGCACAGCATCATCACCGACAACGGCACGAAGTTCGCCAAAGGCGCACTGGCACGTTTCTGCGCGACACAGGGCATCCGACTGGACTTAGCGTCCGTTGCCCACCCGCAGTCAAACGGCCAAGTCGAGCGAGCAAATGGACTTATCCTCTCCAGCATCAAGCCCCGATTGGTTGTACCACTGGAGCGATCGGCCGGCTGCTGGCTCGAAGAGCTGCCGGCTGTCCTCTGGAGTCTGCGAACTACACCCAACAAGTCAACTGGCTTCACTCCATTCTTCCTTGTGTACGGTGCCGAGGCTGTCATCCCAACAGACATCGAGTTCGACTCGCCTCGGATCACCATGTACATGGAGGAGGAAGCCAAAGAAGCAAGAGAAGACGGCGTCGACCTACTGGAAGAAGGCCGGCTGTGAGCCCTCAGCCGGTCCACCATCTACCAGCAAGGCCTGCGCCGCTACTACAACCGCAAGGTCAAGCCAAGATCCTTCCAAGAGGGAGACCTTGTGCTCCGGCTGATCCAGCGAACAGCTGGCCAGCACAAGCTCTCTGCCCCTTGGGAAGGCCCCTTCGTCGTCAGCAAGGCACTTGGCAACGACTCCTACTACTTGATCGACGCGCAAAAGCCAAGAGCACGCAAGAGAGACGACTCCGGCAAGGAGTCAGAGCGACCATGGAACGCAAGCCTCCTAAGACGATTTTACAGCTGAAAAGCAGTATGTATCACGCTACCCCTTTTGTATTAAATTACAAACCAACAGGACCCCCGAACAGTACTCGAGGACTGCCTTTTATTTATCTATGAATGACGAGTGTCATTTCCATGAATGTATTGTTACATTTAGAAGTCTTGTCCGGCACCGGGTCCGACTAGTCGGCCCGGGGATTGGCCGCCTTGAGCTATATTCTAAGTTGTTCCCGAAGTCAGCAAAGTAGTGTGCCGGCTCCCAAGTCCTCCCTTATTGAAAGTCGCAGCTCAAAGAACTGACTGTCCGACTAGCAAGAGGAAAGACAGAAAATACGCCCACACGAAAAACAGCTAAGGAACAACTAACCCATATAGCAAAGAGACGGCCTCCATATACGCCTGCCGGCTGTCACGGCAGCCGGCCGGCTTCCTAAAAAACTTAGCTTAAGTCCAGCAGAGCTAAAAGTACTTCCCCCTCCCCAATCGGCCAGGCAGTCCCCGGCTACAGATTGCAGAGCAACTGTTTGACTGGGGAGGCGGCAACCAAGGGAGGGCGGCAAAGTAAAAAAGCAGAAGGACAAAAAAGCAAAAGTACAAGGAAGAGCCGATTGCATAACTTATATACATAAAGCCGCCTAAAGGCTGGCAACAGACTTAAGTTTGAATACACCCAGTGGGTGGAATTGTGCAGACTTAACCAAACATTGTTCAAAAGCAACAAGACAGGAAAACAAAAGAAAGAAGACCAAGGCGCGACTTGGAGGCCGAGTTGGTTGGTGAAGGCAGCCCGCCGACTAAAGGAGGGGCCACCTAGTAGGTCCCGGCTTGACCACCTCCCGCGGCAGGAGACGAACTCGCACGCGATGTAGTGCTGGAGGCGCGGTCAGGCTGGCCGGCTTCTCCACCAGCCGGCTCGGCGTCTTCACCCTCCTCCTCCTCCTCCTCCTCGCCCTCGTCGCTGGAGTCGATCTCCTCCGCCGAGTCCTCGCCATGCACCGGGTCCAGCCCGAACCAATCTTCCGGCTGGGCGACTGCATTGTCGTCCACCTCGGGGGCGAAGACGTTGGTGTCGGTGTAGTCGGCGATCGCTGAAGCCCGCCGAATGATGGCCGGCCGCGCCGGCTCCAGCTCCGTGTCGGCTTGCTGCCGCCAGGTCGCCAGCTGGTCCAGGTTCAGGCCGGGATACCAGTCCTTGACGAACTCCAGCGCCGCCTGGCGCCGGAGCGAGCCGCTGACGCCTTCCAAGCCTCGAAGCGGCCGACGGCCACCTCCAGCCAGTCGGCGGTCCGGCTGGGAGTGCGCGGGACCACTTGGCCGGGCCAGAGGGCGGCCAAGACCTGCGACCCGGCACGCTGAAGCCGGCGGAGCAGCCTGTGAGCCGGCTGGATGCGAGCCTGGATCGCCAGGAGCTGCTCCTCCAGCGAACGGCCGGCGGTTGGCGAGATCTCGAAGCCGGCTTGCCTCTTCGCCTGGCGACGGGCTTCGACGGCCTGGCTGGCGGCAGTAGAATAGCCGGGGAAGTACTTTGGGCGAAGAAGAAAAGGAAAGAAAAACTCCAAAATCAGAAAAACAAGTCGAATGGCGGATGGCAAGAAAGGACGAAGCGATAGATGACTTACCGTCAACCAGGTCCTCAATCTGGCCATAGCCAGAGACCAGCGTCTGTTTGACCTCTTCCCAGCCGGCCGCCTCCGTCTCGAACTCGGCCTGAAGGGCGGCCTCGCGATCCTGCGCAGCTTTCAGCGCAGCCTTGTGGCCTTCCTCTTGGTCGGCCAGCTTCTTGACCAGGCGGTGGCGCTCCTGCACCAAGGCGGCGAGCTCCGCGTACTTGGCACGAAGAGCAGTCTGGGACTCCCCCAGCTGCGCCCTCAGACTGGCGTTGGCCGCTGCAGAGATAGAAGAAAAAGAAGAGCAATGAGAAGTTATCAAGGAAGATCCGAGCCGACTGCTCAGCAGTCGGCCCGAATCTCGGGGACTACACCCAGTGGGTGCGCTGACGCGCCCCCACATGAGATAAAGATCAAGTTACATACCTCGGCTTTCAGTGAGATTGGCGGTCTTCTGAGTCAGCTCCCGAGCCTGGGAGTTGAAGGCGGCCGCTCGGAGGTTATGGTAATCCTGCAAAACGGACAAAAGACCGAAGTAAGACCAAAGCAGCAAAAACAAAATCTCCAAGAAGTTCCAAGCCGCCTGCTCAGCAGCCGACTCGGAACTCGGGGACTACACCCAGTGGGTGCGCTGACGCGCCCCCACGAGAGAAATCAAGAAGAAGATGAGAATACTAACCCGGATGGCCGCCCGCGTGGCGAGGAATTCGTCGGTGAACTGCCTCAGTGCCGCGGCTTGACCCTGGAGCCGGGTCCGGATGTCTTGTGCAGCGATGTTCACCATGGCTGTCCCTCCGCCTGGCGTCCACCCTGAGGTAGCGCTGGCCGCCTCCGCATCTCGGGCCGACGAGCTGGAGCCCACGGCCGGCCGTGGCTCCGACGCCGCTTTCTGCAGCTCCGACGCGGCCTTCCCTGCGCGCCGGCTTGGCGGAACCCGGACCGCCACCTCAGCTCCCGCGGCCGGCTCGCCTTCCGCCGACTGTGTGGGCGCAGGCTCAGTCTGGCCGCCTTGGGCCGCCCCAGTCGGAGGAGTCGGCCCCGGTGCCTCCCTCAAGAAGATGACGTCATCGCCGCTCCCTCCCAGATCCGGCTGGGAACCGCTGGCTCCCCCTGGCGAGGGATCCGCGCCCCCGGGCGCCATGGTGCGCGGGGGGGTGACCATCAAGGCCTCCCCTTCCACCGCTTCGGCTTCGGCCTCTGCCTGGGCCTTGGCTGCGGCCTCGGCAAGCGCCTTCGCCGCCTCCTCCTCCCGAGCTGCCTGGGCGGCGGCTGCCCTCGGTGCCTCCGCCTCCCGCGCTTCCTGCTCCTCCCGCGCCTCCCGCGCGTTCCTTTCCGTCGCCTCCAGGAGGGCGGCACGGGGATCTACGCGGCGGGTGGTGCTCCCAGAGCCCCCTGGCGACTCCACAACGGAGCCGGCAGCCGCCCGCTCGAGTGACAGTGGAGCTCTGATCATTGAAAAAGAAGACAAAAGTTCAGAAAACCACCCAAGAAAAGAAAGAAGGAGAATACACAGAAAGAGAGAAAGCTTACGCTGACACAGCCTGCGGCTGCTTCACCACTTTGCGGAAGCGAGCCGCCTTCGCGGCCGGCTCTTCCCGCCTGGTGGCCGCCGCCCCACCCCTGGGCTTCTTCGTCCGGCTACCGAACATGCCCTGGGTGGCGCGACGTTTCTGGCCTCTACCCCGAGCAGGCTGCGCGCCGGAGGAGCCCGCGCTGCGCCCGGAGGCCGGCTGGCGGGGCGGGACGGCTTCGGCTTCATCCTCGTCCGGCCAGTCGTCGAAGGTCGCGGAGAACCCGGCGCCGCCTGCTTCGCCGCCGGCTTGGCCGCCGGCCGGCTCGGTGGCATCCTCCATATGGACCGCCCCCAGATCGGGGTCCTCCTGGTCGTGCTCGGTCCGGTCAGGGACGAAGCGGCGCTCCACGTCCGCTCGGCCGGCCGGCCGAAGCAGAGGATTCTGCCAACAAGCGAGCCGACTGAGTTAGAATCGGCCTAGAGGAACTCGGCGACAAAACTGAGAGAGAAAAAGAGAAGGGGAGCGTACCATAGGCGGAGGATTGGCGCGGCTGTATGGCTCCTTGCCGAATTGCCAGTCGTCGGGAAGCTGGCAGTTGGCGAGGTAGTTCACCATGTCGGCCGCGTCGGCCTGCGGCATCTCCTTGGTGCACATCCGGCTCGGATCGAGCTGGCCGCTCATCTGACAGATCAGATGAGGCCGGCTCTGGAGCGGGAGGACCCGGCGCGTGACGAACGCGGCCAGAAGGTCGGGCCCCGTCAGGCCCTCCGACTGGACCATCACCCGCAGGCGGGCGATGGCGGCATTCCCTCCCTGCGATAGCGTTACCGCCCGGAAGGACCACTGGGGTAGCCTCCCCGCCGGTGGGCCGGCTACGTAAGCCGGCAGGTTGATGTAGTCGCCCCGGGGAGCGATGTTCCGCACGTAGAAGTATGATTTCTGCCACTTCTTCACCGATTGGATCAGCGTGATGACGGGGAAGGGGTTATCGGCGCCCGATCTCCGCGACGCGATGAAGGCGCCAGTGTGGGCCGGCACGCCCTTGCTGCGCGTACCCAGCTTCGACTGGAAGAACTCCCACCAGAGCTCGAGGGTGGGGAGGACGCCGAGATAGCCCTCGCACAGGGTGACGAAGGCCGATAGCAGCACCACCGCATTGGGGGTGAGGTGGTGCGGCTGGAGCTGATAGAAGTCCAGCCAGAAGCGGAAGAAGGCGCTCACTGGCAGGCCGAAGCCGCGCAGGAAGTGTGAGCGGAAGACCACCCGCTCGCCATCCCGCGGCGCCGGCCTGATTTCCTTCTCATGCGCGAGGCAGACCTCCACTTTGTCTGCGCTGGGCAGACGCCGGGTGTCGCGGAGGAAGTCGATGTGGTCCTGGTGAACAATGGAGCCATCCCAATCCCCGCCAAGCTGCTCGACGTGGGGAGGCATAGCGGAAGCTGGCACGGCGGCGGAGAAGCGTGCGGAGGAAGAGCGCGGCGGCGAGGCGCTGGCGCAAGAACAAGCAAGCCGAGAAGACGAAGGGAGTAGGAGGAGCGTGCGAGGGTCTGCCGCCCTCCACCTCCCCCAACTTATAGCCTCACGCGGCCGAAGAGGCCGGACGTGGGGGGAGACGTGGGATTAACTGCGCCCACTCCCCCCACGTCTCGCGTTCATTACGCGTAAGTGCGAGCCGAAACTGCCGCACGGATCGTGCGGGCGGTTTCGGAACACAAAGGATCCGCGTCTGGGCCGGGGCGCCGACGTGGCGGGCCCCCTCCCTGCGGCGATGTCCCGTCACGCGCGTGGGCTGGCAGGCTATCTGGCCACGTGGCACGCCAACGGCCCGAGGCCGGCCCGCGGCCCGGTGCGCGAGCCTGCGGGTTCCCGCCCCCCCGACTCCAGAAGAATTCGACTAAGGGCGGCACGCCTGCACCGAGGCCGGCTCCTAGCTGCCGGCTTGTCACGATAGGAAGCTGATCGAGCTTCTCGAACCCCACTCCACCTCGGAGCCCAATCAGCTTCGGGGACTACTGTCGGAGTAATTGGCCACGGGTAGCCTAACCGACTACCCCTGGCTCTTCAGAAAATTTATCAGGCCTTTGGGCCTTCAAGCACTCCAAGCATTTGGGCCGCCTTCCTCGGCCGGCTACCACTAAAGCCGACTCCCGGAAGGCGACCTAGCCTCACCGACTCCAAGAAGCCGGCCAAGAAGGACGCCGACTTCTAGAAGCCGGCCAAGACCACAACCGCTCCTACATAACGACGACCTGACGGGGCATGGCCACAGCGGGGCCCACGACCCCCGAAGCCCGAGGCAGGCGTGGCTACAGGAGGCCGTACGGGAGGGATGTCTCCCGTGCGGCCCGGCACTGTAGCCACGCCAGCCGCGACGTCATCCACGACCCCCCTCCTGTATGGCCCAAGGACCGCGGGCCCCTTCAGCCAGAGAGAGGCGTGAAGGCGGCCCGGCTTTTCCTAGTCGGCCAGGAGCATAGCCGGCCTCCAGAAGCCGGCGACTCCCTTCCTCGAAGCAGGAGCCCCATTAAGGAGACAAGACGAGGTGAGGCTACAGTGATAGCCCCCGACGCGGATCACTGTAGCCACGCTTACCTCGACAAAGCCCTCATCATCAGAGGCGCGGCTACAGTAAGCAGCCGCCGACAAGACCCTAGGCGGTGGGGCCGGCCTGTCAACCGAGTAGCCGGCAGCCGGCGGGACCCAGCAGCTGGCGGAGAAGCCGGCAGGCGTAGACACTGACGGCTGGGGCCAGTTCCCAGTCGGATTACCATTGTACCCCCGGGGGGTAGGCCTATAT
>NC_057802.1:208021359-208089946 GCF_018294505.1 Triticum aestivum | reverse complement strand
TTCCAAGCATAGCACACGCACACACACCATAGATAGAGAGAAGCAAGAGCTAGCCTTGTTCTTCGTCTCCCTTGATCCCAACAGCTCTAGGAGCGATTGTAGCTACTCTTTACCGATCTAGTGATCATGCGGAGACCCCGCAGAGTAGGACTAGGGGTGTTATCTCCTCGGAGAGCCCCGAACCTGGGTAAGATTCGCCGGCGTGCATGTCTTCGCCTCATCCCGTTTCCAGGCACCGGCGACGTTTTATTGGCTCCCACAATGATAAGCCATCCCTTGGCATATGTCGCACCAACCACCCGACACACCATCTTCATATCTCAAAACAATCATCAAGTATCAAACTTCTCATAGTATTCAATGCACTCTATATGAAAGTTTTTATTATACCCATCTTGAATGCCCATCATATTAGGACTAATTTTATAACCAAAGCAAATTACCATGCTGTTCCAAAAGACTCTCAAAATAATATAAGTGAAGCATGAGAGATCAATAATTTCTATAAAATAAAACCACCACCGTGCTCTAAAAAGATTTAAGTGAAGCACTAGAGCAAAATTATCTGGCTCAAAAGATATAAGTAAGCACAAAGAGTATTCTAATAAATTCCGATTCATGTGTGTCTCTACCAATAGGTGTGTACAGCAAGGATGATTGTGGTAAACTAAAAATCAGAGACTCAAATCATTCAAGACGCTCCAAGCAAAACACATATATCATGTGGTGAATAAAAATATAGCCTCAAGTAAAGTTACCGATAGACGAAGACGAAAGAGGGGATGCCTTCCGGAGCATCCCCAAGCTTGGGCTTTTGGTTGTCCTTGAATTTTACCTTGGGGTGCCTTGGGCATTCCCAAGCTTAGGCTCTTTGAGGAGTACGGCCGCCCAATAAAAAGCTATCCGAAGCGCAAACTTCTACCCCAATTCAACATCGAGGCGCGCGACCCTATAGCACCAGCATATAATACAGCTGATAAACCAGACCGGCCACCCCATGGCCGCAACAAAACGGCTACACAAGCCAAACACCAGCCCACATTACCCCGCCATAAAGGAAGGGAGACAGCGGCCCAGGATTACACCTATGACCTACGGCAGGGCCTGGACGCCAGGGCAGGCCTGGCCAGAGCAATTTACGAGTCAAAGGCACGTGCCCCCACACAAGAGGATGGCTATCAGGCCCGGCGCGACCAACACAACCTCCCTCGGGGTGAAAACCGTTTAGGGGCGTCCGCCGAACTCTGTCGAGACGCCGCCCGTTACAGAGGCGCCGCTCACCCCTTATGCTTCACCGATGAGGTAATGGGGCATGAATTCCCGGAAGGGTTTAAACCCATGAATATCGAATCATACGATGGAACAACAGATCCCACAGTATGGATTGAAGATTTTCTTCTCCATATCCACATGGCCCGCAGTGATGATCTCCACGCCATCAAATACCTCCCATTAAAACAAAAGGGACCAGCACGGCACTAGCTAAACAGCCTTCCAGAGAACTCCATTGGCAGCTGGGAGGACTTGGAAGACGCCTTCCACGATAACTTCCAAGGTACATATGTCCGGACACCAGACGCTGATGACTTAAGTCACATCATCGAGCAGCCCGGAGAGTCAGCCAGGAAGCTCTGGACTAGGTTCTTTATTAAAAAGAACCAAATTGCCGATTGTCCGGACGCCGAAGCCCTCGCGGCCTTCAAACATAGCGTCCAGGATGAGTGGCTTACCCGCCACCTTGGTCAAGAAAAACCAAAATCTATGGCAGCCCTTACCGCTCTAATGACCCGCTTTTGCACGGGAGAAGACAGCTGGTCGCTTGTAGAAGCAGCAACACCAGTGATCCGGGCACTTCCGAAGTTCGAGACGGCAACGGCAAGCCACGACACAAAAACACAAGCGTCGAAATAATAATGAAGGAATGCAAGACACGGCGGTCAACGCCGGATTCAGCGGCTCCAACCCTGGTCAACGAAAAAAGCCATTCAAGGCAAACAGAGATGGACCATCCAATTTAGACAAGATACTGGATCGGCCCTGCCAGATTCATGGCACCTCCGATAAACCAGCTACTCACACCCACAAAAGCTGTTGGGGTCTTCAAACAAGCCGGCAAGCTTAATGCCGAACACAAGGGGAAGGGGCCGACCACTGACGGCGGCGACGAAGAGACTCACCAGCCGAACACCGGGGTCAGAAGCAATTTCACCCCGAAGTGAAAACCGTAAACATGGTATACGTGACGCACACCCCTACAGGGGAGCGCAGGCGCGCACTATGGGAAGCATACGGCATAGAGCCGGTCACCCCAAAATTTAGCCAATCGGCAGCCTGCCCGATCACTTTTGATCGCAAGGACCACCCAGCTAGTATCCGTCATGAAGGTTCGGTAGCTCTGATCATCGACCCAATTATCAATGGATTCCATCTCACGAAAGTCCTTATGGACGGCGGCAGTAGCCTTAATCTACTTTACCAAGACACTATCCGCAAAATGGGCATTGATCCTTCAAAAATGAAGCCCACCACAAATACCTTCAAGGGAGCATTACCCGGCATAGAAGCTCACTGCACGGGCTCAATTACATTAGTAGTCATTTTCGGTTCGCCGAACAACTTTCGAAGCGAAGGCTTGACCTTCGATATTGTCCCGTTCCGTAGTAGATACCAGGCACTACTCGGGCGTACCGCTTTTGCTCATTTCAATGTGGTCCCACATTACGCCTATCTAAAGCTTAAGATGCCCGGTCCACGCGGCATCATCATGATAAACGGAAATGCGGAACGCTCCCTCCGTATAGAGGAGCACACTATGGCTACAACAGCCGAAGTACAAAGCGGTCTCATCAAGCCACACATCTCATCGGTCATCAAGCCACCGGTCCCTCTTAAAAAGGACCAATCAATCTCAGAGCTGGATTAGCGGTTCGGCCTCCGTCGTTCGCCTCATATAGCCGCGAAGTTTGTACCGCGCATACATAATTATGCACTTAAAATACCCTGGTCATCGGCGGAGGCACAATATGGACAGTACTACAAGGCGGTCCGCACTCCCATAGACTTTTTCCTTTTTCTAAATATTTTTTATCTTTTACCACAGGTGACTTAAAGGCTGGTCATCTTACGGACTCTTTCGGAGTTCGACTTTATATACTTATCCGAAGGCTATTCCTATTAAGGATTCCTTTCGCCGAGGCAAGGCGGCGTAGACGTCCGACAGGAGGTCCAAATAATTTTTTGTAGACCGCACTCTTTCTATCGAGCCTGTAAGGTACCTTTTCCCTCAGCCTTCGACCCCCGGCATGTCAAATAGCCCAGGTAGTGGCGTTATAATATGTAAAATTGCATTTGATGTGTCAATCAGATTCCAGTGAACATAATACGTATTCAACATTCGCTTTTTCTAAGAACTGAATTTTGCTTCTTCGATTGTTTCACGCATGCACCTCGGCAAAAATTGCGAGGGGCTCGATATGGCAACATATGAGTTGCCGACAAGTCCGAACAGCTTTATAGCATACTTCGGCATCACAAGTTTGGCCTTATATGCATCAGCTCCGAATCATGTCTTTGGTCAATAGTTGGGTTGCCCGGCTCCTGTGCTTGCTACCTTACGTTTCGTCCTATCGGCTAAGGTAGTAAAGGGAGAACTACTGCGATTGTGTTTCCGGTTCATCTGGTCAAGCACCTCGGTAGAGAAAGCCGAAAACTGACTGTCATGATGCGGCGAGAGCTAGTCAACCACTCGATGACTTATCAGAATCTTTTGCGATTCTTTCCGTATTACACGAAGGACCGTTCTTCTAGGTCACCTATGTAACGCACCATATTCAGATAACCGCGTACATACCAGGGGTATTCCATAGACCCACCATCAAACTCCTATAGCTAAGTGAAAGTGTTAAAGCCCTATAGTCCGATTGCCTAGCTCGTCGCATTGACACCTCCTTCACGGACCAAGACGTTGGGTCAAGAGTGATCAAGTGCTTTTCCGAACACCCCCGTATTATATGCGAGGGGGCCGAAGCCGACGACTGGTAAACTTTCAGATTATACAGAAAACGGTCGCACAGGAGGAACCAAAACTTTCATGCAAAAGTATAAAAAACATAGCCTTAATATATCATAATATTGTTTTCACAATTTTGGTACATTCACTGGAATATCATATCCTTCGAGCACTGACCCTCTATCAAGCGGGCGCCCTCTAGGACATCCTCAAAGTAATGCTCCGGCGTGTGATGGTCCTTCCCCCCGGGCTGACTCTTTGCTGCAATGTCGGTGGCCTTCATCTTCGCGCAGTACGTCTTAACACGGGCAAAGGCCATCCGTGCAAGTTCAATGCACGCTGATCGCTTAGCAGCGTCGATACACGTCACCGCATCCACAAGTCGCTGCACCAAACCGAAATAACAATTCGGAATTGGCACAGTCGGCCACAGCCGGACCACGACGTCCTTCATGGTAGATCCGGATATCTTATGGAGCTCGGCCCACTGGGCCATCTGTTCGTTTAGCAATAGCGGACGCTTTGGCGTGCTAAATTGCGACCAGAAAAGCTTCTCCATTGCATGCCCTTCTTTTGTTTGGAAAAACGGTGCCGCATCCGAGACACTCTTCGGCAAGTCCAAGAATGCGTTTGGAGAGCTCCACATTTGATTAAGCGGGGCATACTTCGGATCGTTGAATTTAGTCTGTAATAAGAAAGGCTTACGGGCCGCTATCTCCCCAGCTTGCCGGATCTCCTCCCGAGCCGCTCTAGACTCGGATCGTGCTTCTCTCGCCTCTTGTAAGGCCTTGTCGAGATCGGCCGTTTTGGCTTTGTTATCCCTCTCGAGGAATTCGCACCGGACAGTGGCTTCGTTTAGCTCATGCGCCATGGTAGACATTCTCTCCTCGCACAAGCGCCGAGCAGCCTGTTCGGCCTTTAACTCATCAGCTGCCTTCTTGGCAGCCACATTACTCATCCTGGCTTTCTCCTTGGCTTGGGCAAGTTCAGCCCGAAGGGTCTCAACTGTGGCAACACTATCTGCAGTTATGCATGTCTCGGTATATAATTCTCAGCTTCGTGCTCATGTTATTATACATACATATACTCGCCGCCCCAAAACATACCTTGCGCCTCGTCGAGCCGCCTGCTAATAAGCATGATGTCGTCATCCGCCATATCAAGTTTCTGCTTCAGACCTGCAACCTCTGTAGCGTGGGCAGTTGCCATGGATGTAACAGCCTGTGTTCCAACTAATTAGATTATTTCCTAGGCATATCTTATTCGATCCTCTCATTGCCTCCCTTTGGACAGCAACCAGAGTCTCAGGGGCTACTATCTACACACAGGTGCATTTTGCGCGTATAGCGCAATTGAAGACATTACAGTGCGTACCTCGAAGCCTCTTAGCAGGCTCGTGAAGGCTTCATTCAATCCGCTCCTTGCGGCCAGAATCCTCTCAACTACCATACCCATTAAGGTACGATGTTCCTCTAAGACGGACGCATGTTGCAACATGTCCATCAATGTATCTGGCGCCTCCGGAGTCCTGGAAGTGGCTGCAGAAGTACGGACTCCCTTTGAAGGGATATGTTTACTCGACCCTAGAATCGTCTCCGGTTGTAAACCGGATAGTCCAGGATCTTTATTTTTGGTCCCTATAGGGGCCGCACGCCCTTGATCCGGGACGACCGAAGTATCACCTTCGGGCGTGGTCTTTACTGTCCCTCGCACCACTTGTTGATCGGGAGAGATCCTCCGGGAGGACACCTCAAAGTCGTCCGCCCTATTAGGCGAGGAGGTCAGAGGATGCGTCTCGCTTTCCATCATCTCCGGAAGAAGATCCCCCGAGGAAGAGAACTGTTGAGAAAGACTGCGTGCCGGACTGCAAACATATATTCTAAATGTTATCCTTGTAACCGGAAAAGAACGGGATATGTTCAAGACACCCTTGTTCACTTATGATTCGGCTAAAGGTTTGTCCTTACGGAGGAAGCACGCGACAACTTCGTCTTCCGAACCCGAAGCGCCTTAAAGGGACATCATCCCTCTCTTGGGAGCCTTTACCTCCAAATCTTCGGAGGCGCTCCTTTTCTTACCATGGGGAGAAGGGATCTCAGCTTCTCCTTCCCTATTTTCTTCGGAAGAGGGAGTCCCAATCTCCCCGTACATAGTGTCTGGTGTACCTTCAGAATGGAGGCCACCTTTGGCCTTCTTGCCTTACTCCTTGTCCTCCTTCGTCGACACTTGATATGGTGTCGGAGCCAACATCCTTGTTAACATAGGATCAGCTGAGTCTTCGGGAAGAGGGGCCGAACACCTAATTCGTTCTGCCTTCTTTATCCAGCCCTGGTCGAAGATGGTTTTCTCAGCATCTTATTACGGGATATTTAACTAAGTTGTGTTTGGGAGTCGAGTGCTTACCGAGGTATCCGGATGGTGGCAGTCGAGGCCGGTGTCCTCGGTGGTATCCGACCACTGTTTTCGTGTCCCGAAAAATAACTTTCACATTCCTCTGTGCGTCGTGCCGAAGAAGTGCTGAAGGGTTCGTGGTCATTCCGGATTGAACTCCCACATGCGGAGGGGCCGTCGCTGGCATGGCAGGACCCGGTGGACTAGCATTACCTCGATTACATTGATGAGACCGGTGTCCTTCTCAAGGAGACTCCGGATGCGGCTTTGTAGAGTATGCACTTCGTCAATTGATCCCCAGTCCAACCCCTTATTGATCCATGATGCGAGCTATACTGGAGGGCCGGATCGGAACGCAGGTGTAGCTGCCCACTTGGTACCACGGGGTTCGGTGATGTAAAACCACTCCCATTGCCATAAGTTGGAGGATTCCGTGAAAGAGCCTTTTGACCAAAGAGTATTGGTGAGCTTGCTCACCGTGGCACCACCACACTCCGCTTGCTTCCCCTCGATTACCTTCAGCTTCACGTTAAAGGTCTTGAGCCATAACCCAAAGTGTGAGAGAATACGGAGAAAGGCCATGCACATGACGATGAACGCCGAGATGTGAAGAAAGGAGTCCGGAGCTAGATCGTGAAAATCTAGCCCGTAACAGAACATGAGTCCGCGAACTAAGGGATGGAGAGCGAACCCTAGCCCCCGGAGGAAGTGGGAGATGAATACAACCCTCTCGCCGGATCTGGTAGTAGGAATAACCTGCCCTTTAGCAGGGAGCCTGTGTAGGATTTCCGTGGTCAGGTATCTTTCCGCCCAGAGCTTCGCAATATCCTCCTCTATGACAGAAGAGGCCACCCACCGGCCTTGATGGCTGGGTCCGGACATGACTGGGAGGCTCGGAACAATTAAGTTGAAACCTGGGTGCTAGCTCTCGAGGATGGAAAGGATGAGGAAGAGGCAGGTGAGGGAGTCATGAATTAAGGGGTCCTCGGGCGTCTGGACTGTAGGACGTGGGCCGGACTGATGGGCTGTGAAGATACGAGACCGAAGACTCTCTCCCGTGTCCGGACGGGAGTCTCCTTGGCTTGGAAGGCAAGCTTGGCGTTCGTATATGAAGATTCCTTTCTCTGTAACCGACTTTGTACATCCCTAGTCCCCTCTGGTGTCTATATAAACCGGAGGGTTTAGTCCCTAGAGGTAATCATAATCACAATCATACAGGCTAGACTTCTAGGGTTTTAGCCATTACGATCTCGCGGTAGATCAACTCTTGTAATACTGATATTTATCAAGACCAATAAAGCAGGAAGTAGGGTATTACCTCCGTAGAGAGGGCCCGAACCTGGGTAAACATCGTGTCCCCTGTCTCTTGTTACCATCGACCTTAGACACACAGTTCGGGACCCCCTACCCAAGATCCGCCGATTTTGACACCGACACTCTTGCCACTCCTTATTCCAAAATCCATCAAATCTTTACCCAAAAACATGAAAACTTCACAACACAAAACTTAACAGAAAATCTCATGAGCTCCGTTAGTATAAGAAAACAAACCACCACTTTAAAGTACTGTTATGAACTCATTGTTAATTCATATTGGTGTTAAACCTACTGTATTCCAACTTCTCTATGGTTCATACTCCCTGATACTGCTCATAGATTCATTAAAATAAGCAAACAACACACGAAAAACGGAATCTGTAAAAACAGAACAGTCTGTAGAAATCTGATCAAGACGAATACTTCTGGACCTCCAAAAATTCAGAAATAAATTGGTGGACGTGAGGAATTTGTCTATTAATCATCTGCAAAAAGAATCAACCTCAAATCACTCTCCAGTAAAAAATGGGATCTAATCTTGTGAGGGCAAAAGTTTTTGTTTTTTACAGCAAGATTGCAAAGACTTCACCCATGTCTTCCCAAAGGTTCTACTTGGCACAAACACTAATTAAAATATAAAACTACATCTAAACAAAGTCTAGATGAATTATTTATTACTAAACAGGAACAAAAAGCAAAGAACAAAAATAAAATTGGGTTGCCTGCCAACAAGCACTATCGTTTAACGCCCCTAGCTAGGCATAAAACAAGAATAGATCTAGGTATTATCATCTTTTGTATGCAATCCATAAGTGGCTCTCATAATTGATTCATAAGGCAATTTAATTTTATTTCTAGGAAAGTGTTACATGCCTTTCCTTAACAGAAATTGGAATCTAATATTTCCTTCTTTCATGTCAATAATTGCACCAATCATTCTAAGGAAAGGTCTACCAAGAATAATAGGACACGCAGGATTGCAATCTATATCAAGAACAATGAAATCTATGGGCACATAATTCCTATTAGCAACAATAAGAACATTATTAATCCTTCCCGTATGTTTCTTAATGGTGGAATCCGCAAGATGAAAATTTAAAGAACAGTCATCAAATTCACGGAAACCTAACACATCACACAAAGTTTTTGGAATCGTCGAAACACTAGCACCTAAATCACACAAAGCATAGCATTCCTAATCTTTAATCTTAATTTTAATAGTAGGTTCCCACTCAACATAAAGTTTTCTACGAAAAGAAACTTCTAGTCAAGCTTTTCTTCATAAGATTGCATTCAAGCATCAACGATGTGTTTAGTAAAAGCTTTATTTTGATTATAAGCATGAGGAGAATTCAATACAGATTGCAACAAGGAAATACAATCTATCAAAGAGGAATTATCATAATTAAATTCCTTGAAATCCAAAATAGTGGGTTCATTGATATGTAAATTTTTGACCTCTTCAATCCCACTTTTATTAATTTTAGCATCAAGATCTAAAAACTCCGAATCATTGGAACGCCTTTTAACTAAATTTGACTCATCTCCAGTCCCATCTTTATCAAGATTCATATTGGAGAACAAAGATTTAATAGGAGTCACATCAATCAATTTTAGATCTTCATCATCATTATTATTGAAACCAGAAGAACACGCTTTCACAAAGCAATCTTTTTTAGCACGTATCCTAGCAGTTCTTTCTTTGCACTCATCAATCGAAATTCTCATGGCTTTGAGAGACTCATTGATATCATGCTTAGGTGGAATAGATCTAAATTTCAAGGAATCAACATCAAGATAAATTCTATCCATGTTCCTAGCCAACTCATGAATCTTTAGCAATTTTTCTTCAATCAAAGCATTGAAATTCTTTTCCAAACTCATGAAATCTTTAACACTAGTCTCAAAATCAGAGGGCATCTTATTAAAATTTCCATTAGAGTTGTTGTAGGAATTACCATAATTATTAGAGGAATTACTAGGGAACGGCCTAGAATTAAAGTTTCCTCTATACGCGTTGTTACCAGAATTGTTCCTACCAACAAAATTCACATCCATAGATTCATTATTATTCTCAATCAAAGTGGACCAATGCATATCATTAGGATCAGAAGAAACACTCTTATTAGCAAACAATTTCATAAGTTCATCCATCTTTCCACTCAAAACATTAATCTCTTCAATTGCATGAACCTTTTTACTAGTGGATCTTTCGGTGTGCCATTGAGAATAATTAACCATAATATTATCTAGGAGTTTAGTAGCTTCTCCTAAAGTTATTTCCATAAAAGTGCCTCCCGTGGCCGAATCTAAAAGATTTCTAGAAGCAAAATTCAATCCGGCATAAATTTTTTGTAGAATCATCCATAAATTCAAACCATATGTACGGCAATTACGTATCATTAATTTCATCCTCTCCCAAGCTTGTGCAACATGCTCATGATCAAGTTTCTTAAAATTCATAATATTGTTTCTAAGAGAGATGATCTTAGCGGGAGGAAAATAATTAGAGATAAAAGCATCTTTGCACTTATTCCATGAATCAATACTATTTTTAGGCAAAGAAGAGAACCAATTTTTAGCACGATATCTAAGAGAAAACGGAAATAGCTTCAATTTAACAATATCATTATCCACATCTTTTTTATTTGGCATATCACACAAATCAACAAAGTTGTTTAGATGGGTAGCGGCATCTTCACTAGGAAGGCCAGAAAAATGATCTTTCATGACAAGGTTCAACAAAGCAGCATTAATTTCACAAGATTCAGCATCGGTAATAGGAGCAATCGGAGTGCTAATTAAAGTCATTGTTGTTGGTATTGGAAAAGTCACACAATTTAGTATTATCTTGAGCCATCGTGACAGACTATCAATCCAACACACAAGCACACAAGAGGCAAGCAAAAAGAAGCGAACGGAAAAGAGGCGAAGAAAAGGCAAAGGTTTTTGAAAATAATTTTAGAAGTGGGGGAGAGGAAAACGAGAGGCGAATGGCAAATAATGTAATGCAAGGGAGAAGAGTTTATGATGGGTACTTGGTATGTCTTGACTTGAGCGTACATCTCCCCGGCAACGGCGCCAGAAATCCTTCTTGCTACCTCTTGAGCATGCGTTGGTTTTCCCTTGAAGAGGAAAGGGTGATGCAGCAAAGTAGCGTAAGTATTTCCCTAAGTTTTTGAGAACCAAGGTATCAATCCAGTAGGAGATAACATGCAAGTCACCTAGTACCTGCACAAACAATCAAGAACCTTGCGACCGACGCGATAAAGGGGTTGTCAATCCCTTCACGGTCACTCGCAAAAGTAAGATCTGATAAAGATAGTAAGATAAATATTTTTGGTATTTTTGTTGTATAGATTGAAAAGTAAAGATGGTAAAATAGTAAACAAGATGTGATGTAAATAAAAGAGATGCAATATAATAAGAAAGAGACCCAGGGGCCATAGGTTTCACTAGTGGCTTCTCTCATGATAGCATATATTACGGTGGGTGAACAAATTACTGCCGAGCAATTGATAGAAAAGCGCATAATTATCAGAATATCTAGGCATGATCATGAATATAGGCATCACGTCTGTCATGTAGACCGAAACGATTCTGCATCTACTACTATTACTCCACACATCGACCGTTATCCATCATGCATCTAGAGTATTAAGTTCATAAGAACAGAGTAACGCATTAAGCAAGATGACATGATGCAGAGGGATAAACTCAAGCGATATGATATAAACCCCATCTTTTTATCGTCGAGAGAATAAGCCATCTAGCTAATAACTATGGACCCGAAGGTCTGTGGTAAACTACTCACACATCATCGGAGAGGCTATGGTGTTGATATAGAAGCCCTCTGTGATTGATTCCCCCTCCGGCAGATCGCCGGAAAAGGCCCCAAGATGGGATCTCACGGGTACAAAACATTGCGGTGGTGGAAAAGTGTTTTCGTGGCTCCACCTGATGTTTTTACGGTATAAGAGTATATATAGGTGAAAGAAGTACGTCGGTGGAGCTCCATGGGGCCCAAGAGTGTGGGAGGCGCGCCTACCCCCCTGGGCGCGCCCTCCTGCCTCGTGGCCGCCTCGCGGTGTTCCAGACTTCATCCACAACTCTTCTGGATTGCTTTTGTTCCAAGAAAGATCATCGCGAAGGTTTCATTCCTTTTGGTATTCCTTTTCGGCAAAAAACTGAAATAGGTAAAAAAACAGAAACTGGCACTGGGCCTTCGGTTAATAGGTTAGTCCCAAAAATAACATAAAAGAGCATATTAAAGCCCATTAAACATCCAAACAGATAAAATAATAGCATGGAACAATAAAAAATTATAGATACGTTGGAGACGTATCAAGCATCCCCAAGCTTAATTCCTGCTCGTCCTTGAGTAGGTAAATGATAAAAACAGAATTTTTTATGTGGAATGCTACCTAACACAATTTTCAATGTAATTTCCTTATTGTGGCATGAATGCTCAGATCCGAAAGATTCAAGACAAAAGTTTAATATTGACATAAAAATAATAATACGTCAAGCATACTAACAAAGTAATCATGTCTTCTCAAAATAACATGGCCAAAGAAAGTTCATCCCTACAAAACCATATAGTTTTTCTATGCTCCATCTTCGTCACACAAAATGCTCAAATCATGCACAACCCCGATGAAAAGCCAAGCAATTGTTTCATACTTTAGTATTCTCAAACTTTTTCAACTTTCATGCAATACATGAGCGTGAGCCATGGACATAGCACTATAGGTGGAATAGAATGGTAGTTGTGGAGAAGACAAAAAGAGGAAGATGATCTCACATCAACTAGGCGTATTAATGGGGTATGGAGATGGCATCAATAGATATCAATGTGAGTGAGTAGGGATTGCCACACAACGGATCCACTAGAGCTATAAATGTATGAAAGCTCAACAAAAGAAACTAAGTGGGTGTGCTTCCAACTTGCTTGCTCACGAAGACCTAGGGCATTTGAGGAAGCCCATTGTTGGAATATACAAGCCAAGTTCTATAATGAAAATTCCCACTAGTATATGAAAGTGACAAAATAAGAGACTCTCTATCATCAAGATCATGGTGCTACTTTGAAGCACAAGTGTGGAAAAAGGATAGTAACATTGCCCCTTCTCTCTTTTTCTCTCAGTTTTTTTGGGCCTTCTTTTTTTTATTTGGCCTTTCATTCTTTTTTTGGGCCTTATCTTTTTTATTTGGCCTTTCTCCTTTTTTTATTTCCTCACATGGGACAATGCTCTAATAATGATGACCATCACACTTCTATTCATTTACAACTCAAGGATCACAACTCGATACTAGAACAAATTATGACTCTATATGAGTACCTCCGGTGGTGTACCGGGATGGGCAATGAATCAAGAGTGGCATGTATGAAAAAATATGAATGGTGGCCTTGCCACAAATACGATGTCAACTACATGATCATGCAAGGCAATATGACAATGATGAAGCGTGACATAATAAATGGAACAGTGGAAAGTTGCATGGCAATATATCTCGGAATGGCTATGGAAATGCCATAATAGGTAGGTATGGTGGCTGTTTTGAGGAAGGTATATGGTGGGTTTATGGTACCGGCGAGAATTGTGCGGTACTAGAGAGGCTAGCAATGGTGGAAGGATGAGAGTGCGTATAATCCATGGACTCAACATTAGTCATAAAGAACTCACATACTTATTGAAAAAATCTACAAGTCATCAAAACCAAGCACTACACGCATGCTCCTAGGGGGATAGATTGCTAGGAAAAGACCATCGCTCGTCCCCGACCTCCATTCATAAGGATGACAATCAAAGAAACACCACATGCTTCAAATTTGTTACACAACGGTTAGCATACGTGCATGCTACGGGACTTGCAAACCTCAACACAAGTATTTCTCAAATTCACAAATACTCAACTAGCATGACTCTAATATCACCATCTTCATATCTCAAAACAATCATCAAGTATCAAACTTCTCATAGTATTCAATGCACTCTATATGAAAGTTTTTATTATACCCATCTTGAATGCCCATCATATTAGGACTAATTTTATAACCAAAGCAAATTACCATGTTGTTCCAAAAGACTCTCAAAATAATTTAAATGAAGCATGAGAGATCAATAATTTCTATAAAATAAAACCACCACCGTGCTGTAAAAAGATATAAGTGAAGCACTAGAGCAAAATTATCTAGCTCAATAGATATAAGTGAATCACAAAGAGTATTCTAATAAATTCCGATTCATGTGTGTCTCTCCCAAAAGGTGTGTACAGCAAGGATGATTGTGGTAAACTAAAAAGCAAAGAATCAAATCATTCAAGACGCTCCAAGCAAAACACATATCATGTGGTGAATAAAAATATATCCTCAAGTAAAGTTACCGATAGACGAAGACGAAAGAGGGGATGCCTTCCGGGGCATCCCCAAGCTTAGGATTTTGGTTGTCCTTGAATTTTACCTTGGGGTGCCTTGGGCATCCCCAAGCTTAGGCTCTTTGAGGGAGTCTTAGATTAAGGGGTCCTCGGGCGTCCGGCCTGTTGGACATGGGCCAGACTGATGGGCTATGAAGATACAAGACCGAAGACTCTCACCCGTGTCCGGATGGGACTCTCCTTGGCATGGATGGCAAGCTTGGCGTTCGGATATGAAGATTCCTTTCTGTGTAACTGACTTTGTACATCCCTAGTCCCCTCCGGTGTTTATATAAACCGGAGGGTTTAGTCCGTAGAGGCAATCATAATCACAATCATACAGGCTAGACTTCTAGGGTTTTAGCCATTACGATCTCGCGGTAGATCAACTCTTGTAATACTCATATTTATCAAGATCAATCAAGCAGGAAGTAGGGTATTACCTCTGTACCGCTTTTGCTCCTTTCAATGCGGTCCCACATTATGCCTATCTAAAGCTTAAGATGCCCGGTCCACGCGCCATCATCACGATAAATGGAATTGCGGAACGCTCCCTCCGTACAGAGGAGCATACTATGGCTACTGCAGCCAAAGTACAAAGCGGTCTCATCAAGCCACACATCTCATCGGCCATCAAGCCACAGGTCCCTCTTAAAAAGGACCGGTCAATCTTAGAGCTGGATTAGCAGTTCGGCCTCCGTCGTTCGCCTCATATAGCCGCGAAGTTTGTACCACGCATGCATAATTATGCACTTAAAATACCCTGGTCATCGGCGGAGGCACAATACGGACAGTACTACAATGCGATCTGCACTCCCATAGCCTTTTTCCTTTTTCTAAATATTTTTTATCTTTTACCACAGGTGACTTAAAGGCTGGTCATCTTACGGACTCTTTCGGAGTTCGGCTTTGTATACTTATCCAAAGGCTATTCCTGTTAAGGATTCCTTTCGCCGAGGCAAGGCGGCGTAGACGTGCGACATGAGGTCCAAATAATTTTTTGTAGACCGCACTCTTTCTTTCGAGCCTGTAAGGTGCCTTTTCCCTCAGCCTTCGACCCCCGGCATGTCAAATAGCCCACGTAGTGGCGTTATAATCTGTAAGATTGCGTTTGACGTGTCAATCGGATTCCAGTGAACATAATCCATATTCAGCATTCGCTTTTTCTAAGAACTGAATTTTGCTTCTCGATTGTTTCACGCACGCACCTCGGCAAAAATTGCCAGGGGCTCGATATGGCAACATATGAGTTGCCGACAAGTCCGAGCAGCTTTATAGCATACTTTGGCGTCACGAGTTTGGCCTTATATGCATCAGCTCTGAATCATGTCTTCCTTCAATAGTTGGGTTGCCCGGCTCCTGTGCTTGCTACCTTACGTTCCGTCCTATCAGCTAAGGTAGTAAAGGGAGAACTACTGCGATTGTGTTTCCGGTTCATCTGGTCAAGCACCTCAGTAGAGAAAGCCGAAAACTGACTGTCATGATGCGGCGAGAGCTGGTCAACCACTCGATGACTTATCAGAATCTTTTGCGATTCTTTCCGTATTACACGAAGGACCGTTCTTCTAGGTCACCTATGTAATGTACCGTATTCGGATAACCGCATACATACCAGGGGCTATATCGTAGACCCACCGTCAAACTCCTATGGCTAAGTGAGTGTGTTAATGCCCTATAGTCCGATTGCCTAGTTCGTCGCATTGACACCTCCTTCACGGACCAAGACGTTGGGTCAAGAGTGATCAAGTGCTTTTCCGAACACCCCCGTATTATATGCGAGGGGGCCGAAGCCGACGACTGGTAAACTTTCAGATTATACAGAAAACGGCCGCACAGGAGGAACCAAAACTTTCAGGCAAAAGTATAAAAACATAGCCTTAATATATCATAATATTGTTTTCACAATTTTGGTACATTCACTCGTATATCATATCCTTCGTGCACTGACCCTCTATCAAGCGAGCGCCCTCTAGGACGTCGTCAAAGTAATGCTCCGGCGTGTGATGGTCCTTGCCCCAGGGCGGACTCTTCGCTGCAATGTCGGTGGCCTTCATCTTCGCCCCGTAAGTCTTGACACGGGCAAAGGCCATCCATGCACCTTCAATGCACGTTGATCGCTTAACGACCTCGATACGCGGCACCGCATCCACAAGTCGCTGCACCAAACCGAAATAACTATTTGAAATTGGCTCAGTCGACCACAGCCAGACCACGACGTCCTTCATGGCAGATCTGGATATCTTGTGGAGCTCGGCCCACCGGGCCATCTGTTCGTTCAGCAACAGCGGATGCTTTGGCGTGCGGAATTGCGACCAAAAAAGCTTCTCGGAATTTAGTCTGGAGAACTCCACATTTGATTTAAGTGGGGCATACTTCGGATCGCCGAATTTAGTCTGTAATAAGAAAGGCTTACCGGCCGCTATCTCCCCAGCTTGCCGGATCTCCTCCCGAGCCGCTCTAGACTCGGATCGTGCTTCTCTCGCCTCTTGTAAGGCCTTGTCGAGATCGGTCGTTTTGGTTTTGTTATCCCTCTCGAGGAATTCGCACCGGACAGTGGCTTCCTTTAGCTCGCGCGCCATGGTAGACATTCTCTCCTCGCACTGGCGCTGAGTAGCCTGTTCGGCCTTTAACTCATCCGCTGCCTTCTTGGCAGCCACATTACTCATCCTGGCTTGCTCCTTGGCTCGGGCAAGTTCAGCCCGAAGGGTCTCAACCGCGGCAGCCCTATCTGCAGTTATGCATGTCTCAGTATATAATTCTCATCTTCGTGCTCATGTTATTATACATACATATACTGACCGCCCGAAAACATACCTTGCGCCTCGTCGAGCCGCATGTTAATAAGCATGATGTCGTCATCCGCCACATCAAGTTTCTGCTTCAGACCTGCAACCACTGTGGCGTGGGCAGTTGCCATGGATGTAACAGCTTGTGTTCCAATTAATTAGATTATTTCCTGGGCATATCTTTTTCGATCCTCTGATTGACTCCCTTTGGACGCCAACCAGAGTTTCTGGAGCTACTATCTATACACAGGTGCATTTTGCATGTAGAGCACAATTGAAGATATTACATTGCTACCTCGAAGCCTCTTAGCAGGCCCGTGAAGGCTTCATTCAATCTGCTCCTCGCGGCCAGAATCCTCTCAACTACCGTACCCATTATGGTACGATGTTCCTCTAAGATGGACGCATGTTGCAACATGTCCATCAATGTATCTGGCGCCTCCAGATTCCTGGAAGCGGCTGCAGAAGTACGGACTCACTTTCAAGGGATATGTTTACTCGGCCGTAGAATCGTCTGCTGCTGTAAACCGGATAGTCCGGGATCTTTATTATTGGTCCCTGTAGGGGGCGCATGCCCTGGACCTGGGACGAATGAAGTATCACCTTCGGGCATGGTCTTTACTGTCCCTCGCACCACTTGTTGATCGGGAGAGATCCTCCGGGACGACACCTCAAACTCGTCCGCCCTATTGGGCGAGGAGGTCAGAGGAGGCGTCTCACTTTCCATCATCTCCGGAAGATGATCCCCCGAGGAAGAGGACAGTTGAGGAAGACTACGTGCCGGACTGAAAACATATATTCTAAATGTTATCATTGTAACCAGAAAATAACGGGATATGTTCAAGACACCCTTGTTCACTTACGATTCGGCTAAAGGCTTGTCCTTACGGAGGAACTACGCGACAACATCGTCTTCCGAACCCGAACCGCCTGAAAGGGACATCTTCCCTCGCTTGGGAGCCTTTCCCTCCAAATCTTCGGTGACGCTCCCTTTCTTACCATGGGGAGAAGGGATCTCAGCTTCTCCTTCCCTTTTGTCTTCGGAAGAGGAAGTCCCAATCTCCCCGGACATAGTGTCTGGTGTACCTTCAGGATAGAGGCTACCTTTGGCCTTCTTGCTCTCCTCCTTGTCCTCCTTTGCTGGCACTTTATATGGTGCCGGAGCCAACATCCTTGTTAACACAGGATCAGCTGAGTCTTCGGGAAGAGGGGCCGAACACCTAATTTGTTCCGCCTTCTTTATCCAGCCCTAGTCAAAGATGGTTTTCTCAGTATCTTATTGTTGGGGATCGTAGCACAAATTAAAATTTTCTACGCATCACCAAGATCAATATATGGAGTTTATTAGCAATGAGAGGGGAGGAGTGCATCTACATACCCTTGTAGATCGCGAGCGGAAGCGTTCAAGAGAACGGGGTTGATGGAGTCGTACTCGTCGTGATCCAAATCACCGATGAGCCCAAGCACCGAACGGATGGCACCTCCGCATTCAACACACGTACGGAGCAGTGATGTCTCCCACGCCTTGATCCAGCAAGGAGCAGGGAGAGGTTGAGGAAGAAGGCTCCAACAGCAGCACGACGGCGTGGTGGTGGTGGAGTGACAGTTCTCCGGCAGGGCTTCGCCAAGCACACGCGGAGGAGGAGAGGTGTTGGGGAGGGGAGGGGTTGTGCCTTAGATGTGGTACTGCAGCCCTCCCCTCACCCCTCTATTTATAGCGAGAAGGGGGAAGGGGGCCGGCCCCTCTAGATGGGATCTAGAGGGGGGCGGCGGCCAAGGGGAAGGTGGCTTGCCCCCCAAGCAAGGAGGGGGCGCCCCCCTTTAGGGTTTCCCCCAAGCCCTAGGCGCATGGGCCCTAGGGGGGTTGGCGCCCAGCCCACTAAGGGCTGGTTCCCTTCCACCTATAGCCCATAAGGCCCTCTGGGGCAGGTGGACCCTCCCGGTGGACACCCGGAACCCCTCCGGTGGTCCCCGTACAATACCGGTATACCCCCAAATATTTCCGGTGACCGTATGGTGACTTCCCATATATAATTCTTTACCTCCGGACCATTCCGGAACTCCTCGTGACGTCCGGGATCTTATCCGGGACTCCGAACAACATTCGGTAATCAGATACAAACCTTCCTTATAACCCTAGCGTCATCGAACCTTAAGTGTGTAGACCTTACGGGTTCGGGAATCATGCAGACATGACCGAGACACCTCTCTAGCCAATAACCAACAGCGGGATCTGGATACCCATGTTGGCTCCCACATGTTCCACGATGATCTCATCGGATGAATCACGATGTCGAGGATTCAAGCAATCCCGTATACAATTCCCTTTGACAATCGGTACGTTACTTGCCCGAGATTCGATCGTCGGTATCCCAATACCTCATTCAATCTCGTTACCGGCAAGTCACTTTACTCGTTCCGTAATGCATGATCCCATGACTAACTACTTAGTCACATTGAGCTCATTATGATGATGCAACACCCGAGTGGGCCCAGAGATACCTCTCCATCATACGGAGTGACAAATCCCAGTCTCGATCCGAGCCAACCCAACAGACAATTTCGGAGATACCTGTAGTGCACCTTTATAGCCACCCAGTTACGTTGTGATGTTTGGTACACCTAAAGCATTCCTACGGTATCCGGGAGTTGCACGATCTCATGGTCTAAGGAAATGATACTTGACATTAGAAAAGCTTCAGCAAACGAACTACACGATCTAGTGCTATGCTTAGGATTGGGTCTTGTCCATCACATCATTCTCCTAATGATGTGATCCCGTTATCAATGACATCCAATGTCCATTGTCAGGAAACCGTAACCATCTATTGATCAACGAGCTAGTCAACTAGATGCTCACTAGGGACATGTTATGGTCTATGTGTTCACACATGTATTACGATTTCCGGATAACACAATTATAGCATGAACAATAGACAATTATCATGAACAAGGAAATATAATAATAACCATTTTATTATTGCCTCTAGGGCATATTTCCAACAGTCTCCCACTTGCACTAGAGTCAATAATCTAGTTACATTGTGATGAA
This sequence comes from Triticum aestivum, assembly GCF_018294505.1. Taxonomy (NCBI): domain Eukaryota; kingdom Viridiplantae; phylum Streptophyta; class Magnoliopsida; order Poales; family Poaceae; genus Triticum; species Triticum aestivum. The sequence goes on along the minus strand of NC_057802.1, from coordinate 208,069,974 downwards.
TCGTACACCCATAGAGTTCTGGTGTTGAACATGTTTTGCCCGTGGAAGAGGTTTAGTCAACGGATCTGCGACACTCAAATCCGTATGTACTTTACAAATATCTATGTCTCCATTTTGAACATTTTCACGAATGGAGTTGAAGCGACGCTTGATGTGCCTGGTCTTCTTGTGAAACCTGGGCTCCTTGTCAAGGGCAATAGCTCTAGTGTTGTCATAGAAGAGAGTCGTCGACCCCGATGCATTGGGAATAACTCCTAGGTCGGCAATGAACTCCTTCATCCAGATTGCTTCATGTGCTGCCTCCGAGGCTGCCATGTACTCCGCTTCACATGTAGATCCCGCCACGATGCTTTGCTTGCAACTGCACCAGCTAACTGCCCCACCATTCAAAATATACACGTATCCGGTTTGTGACTTAGAGTCATCCAAATCTGTGTCGAAGCTAGCATCGACGTAACCCTTTACGACGAGCTCTTCGTCACCTCAAAAACGAGAAACATATCCTTAGTCCTTTTCAGGTACTTCAGGATGTTCTTGACCGCTGTCCAGTGTTCCATGCCGGGATTACTTTGGTACCTTCCTACCAAACTTATGGCAAGGTTTACATCAGGTCTGGTACACAGCATGGCATACATAATAGACCCTATGGCCGAGGCATAGGGGATGACACTCATCTTTTCTCTATCTTCTGCTGTGGTCGGGCATTCAGCCGTGCTCAATCTCACACCATGCAATACAGGCAAGAACCCCTTCTTGGACTGATCCATATTGAACTTCTTCAATATCTTGTCAAGGTATGTGCTTTCTGAAAGACCTATGAGGCGTATCGATCTATCTCTATAGATCTTGATGCCTAATATGTAAGCAGCTTCTCCAAGGTCCTTCATTGAAAAACACTTATTCAAGTAGGCCTTTATACTTTCCAAGAATTCTATATCATTTCCCATCAATAGTATGTCATCCACATATAATATGAGAAATGCTACAGAGCTCCCACTCACTTTCTTGTAAACACAGGCTTCTCCATAAGTCTGTGTAAACCCAAACGCTTTGATCATCTCATCAAAGCGAATGTTCCAACTCCGAGATGCCTGCACCAGCCCATAGATTGAGCGCTGGAGCTTGCATACTTTGTCAGCATTCTTAGGATCGACAAAACCTTCCGGCTGCATCATATACAATTCTTCCTTAAGGAAGCCGTTAAGGAATGCCGTTTTGACATCCATTTGCCATATTTCATAATCATAGAATGCGGCAATTGCTAACATGATTCGGACGGACTTCAGCTTCGCTACGGGTGAGAAGGTCTCATCGTAGTCAACTCCTTGAACTTGTCGATAACCCTTAGCAACAAGTCGAGCTTTATAGATGGTAACATTTCCATCCGCGTCCGTCTTCTTCTTAAAGATCCATTTATTTTCTATCGCTCGCCGATCATCGGGCAAGTCTGTCAAAGTCCACACTTTGTTTTCATACATGGATCCTATCTCGGATTGCATGGCTTCAAGCCATTTGTTGGAATCTGGACCCGCCATTGCTTCTTCATAGTTCGAAGGTTCACCGTTGTCCAACAACATGATTTCCAGGACAGGGTTGCCGTACCACTCTGGTGCGGAACGTGTCCTTGTGGACCTACGAAGTTCAGTGGTAACTTGATCATGATCGTCATCATTAACTTCCTCTCTAGTCGGTGCAGGCACCACAGAAACATTTTCTTGTGCTGTGCTACTTTCTGGTTCGAGAGGGGTCATCTCATCAAGTTCCACTTTCCTCCCACTTACTTCTTTCGAGAGAAACTCTTTCTCCAGAAAGGACCCGTTCTTGGCAACGAAGATCTTGCCTTCGGATCTGAGGTAGAAGGTATACCCAATGGTTTCCTTAGGGTATCCTATGAAGACACATTTTTCCGACTTGGGTTCGAGCTTTTCAGGTTGAAGTTTCTTGACATAAGCATCGCATCCCCAAACTTTGAGAAACGACAGCTTAGGTTTCTTTCCAAACCATAATTCATACGGTGTCGTCTCAACGGATTTCGACGGAGCCCTATTTAAAGTGAATGCAGCAGTCTCTAAAGCATAACCCCAGAATGATAGCGGTAGATCGGTAAGAGACATCATAGATCGCACCATATCCAATAGAGTGCGATTACGACGTTCGGACACACCATTACACTGTGGTGTTCCAGGCGGCGTGAGTTGTGAAACAATTCCACATTTCCTTAAGTGTGTGCCAAATTCGTGACTCAAATATTCCCCTCCATGATCTGATCGTAAGAACTTTATTTTCCTGTCACGTTGATTCTCAACCTCACTCTGCAATTCCTTGAACTTTTCAAAGGTCTTAGTCTTGTGTTTCATTAAGTAGACATACCCATATCTACTCAAGTCATCAGTGAGGGTGAGAACATAACGATAGCCACCGCGAGCCTCAACGCTCATTGGACCGCACACATCAGTATGTATGATTTCCAATAAGTTGGTTGTTCGCTCCACTGTTCCGGAGAACGGAGTCTTGGTCATTTTGCCCATGAGGCATGGTTCGCACGTGTCAAATGATTCATAATCAAGAGACTTCAAAAGTCCATCTGCATGGAGTTTCTTCATGCGTTTGACACCAATGTGACCAAGGCGGCAGTGCCACAAGTATGTGGGACTATCATTATCAACCTTACATTTCTTGGCATTCACACTATGAATATGTGTAACATCATGTTCGAGATTCATTTAGAATAAACCATTGACCAGCGGGGCATGACCATAAAACATATCTCTCATATAAATAGAACAACCATTATTCTCGGATTTAAATGAGTAGCCATCTCGCATTAAACGAGATACAGATACAATGTTCATGCTCGAAGCTGGCACTAAATAACAATTATTGAGGTTTAAAAGTAGTCCCGTAGGTAAATGTACAGGTAGCATGCCGACGGCGATCACATCGACCTTGGAACCATTCCCGACGCGCATCGTCACCTCGTCCTTCGCCAGTCTCCGCTTATTCCGTAGCTCCTGCTTTGAGTTACAAATATGAGCAACCACACCGGTATCAAATACCCAGGAGCTACTACGAGCGCTGGTTAGGTACACATCTATAACATGTATATCACATATACCTTTGGTATTGCCGGCCTTCTTATCTGCTAAGTACTTGGGGCAGTTCCGCTTCCAGTGACCGTTTCCCTTGCAATAAAAGCACTCAGTCTCAGGCTTGGGTCCATTCTTTGTCTTCTTCCCGGCAGCTTGCTTACCGGGCACGGCAACTCCCTTGCCGTCTTTCTTGAAGATCTTCTTACCCTTGCCTTTCTTGAACTTAGTGGTTTTATTCACCATCAACACTTGATGTTCCTTTTTGATTTCCACCTCCGCTGATTTTAGCATTGAATATACCTCAGGAATGGTCTTTTCCATCCCCAGCATATTGAAGTTCATCACAAAGCTCTTGTAGCTAGGTGGGAGCGACTGAAGGATTCTGTCAACGACCGCGTCATCCGGGAGATTAACTCCCAGCTGAGAGAAGCGGTTGTGCAACCCAGACATTTTGAGTATGTGTTCGCTGACGGAACTATTCTTCTCCATCTTACAACTATAGAACTTGTCGGAGACTTCATATCTCTCGACCCGGGCATGAGCTTGGAAAACCATTTTCAGCTCTTGGAACATCTCATAGGCTCCGTGCTGCTCAAAATGCTTTTGGAGCCCCGGTTCTAAGCTGTAAAGCATGCCGCACTGAACCAGGGAGTAATCATCACTACGTGACTGCCAGGCGTTCAGAACGTCTTGAGTTGGTGGGAAAACAGGTGCATCACCTAGCGGTGCTTCAAGGACATATGCTTTCTTGGCAGCTATGAGGATAATCCTCAGGTTACGGACCCAGTCCGTGTAGTTTCTACCATCGTCTTTCAGCTTGGTTTTATGTAGGAACGCATTGAAGTTGAGGGCAACATTAGCGTGGGCCATTTGATCTACAAGACATATTGTAAAGGTTTTTAGACTAAGTTCATGATAATTAAGTTCATCTAATCAAATTATTAACGAACTCCCACTCAGACAGACATCCCTCTAGTCATCTAAGTGATACATGATCCGAGTCAACTAGGCCGTGTCCGATCATCACGTTAGACGGACTAGTCATCATCGGTGAACATCTTCATGTTGATCGTATCTGCTATATGACTCATGTTCGACCTTTCGGTCTCTTGTGTTCCGAGGCGATGTTTGTACATGCTAGGCTCGTCAAGTCAACCTAAGTGTATTGCGTGTGTAAATCTGGCTTACACCCGTTGTATGCGAACGTTAGAACCTATCACACTCGATCATCACGTGGTGCTTCGGAACAACGAACCTTCGCAACGGTGCACAGTTAGGGGGAACACTTTCTTGAAATTTTAGCGAGGGATCATCTTATTTATGCTACCGTCGTTCTAAGCAAATAAGATGTAAAACATGATAAACATCACATGCAATCAAATAGTGACATGATATGGCCAATATCATTTTGCTCCTTTTGATCTCCATCTTCGGGGCGCCATGTTCATCATCGTCACTGGCATGACACCATGATCTCCATCATCGTGTCTTCATGAAGTTGTCTCGCCAATTATTACTTCTACTACTATGGCTAACGGTTAGCAATAAAGTAAAGTAATTACATGACGTTTCAGTTTACACGCAGGTCATAAATAAATTAAGACAACTCCTAGGCTCCTGCCGGTTGTCATACTCATCGACATGCAAGTCGTGATTCCTATTACAAGAACATGATCAATCTCATACATCACATATATCATTCATCACATCCTTCTGGCCGTATCACATCACATGACACTTGCTGCAAAAACAAGTTAGACGTCCTCTAATGTTGTTGCAAACTTTTACGTGGCTGCTATAGGTTTCTAGCAAGAACGATTCTTACCTACGCCAAAACCACAACGTGATATGCCAATTTCTATTTACCATTCATAAGGACCCTTTTCATCAATTCCAATCCGACTAAAGTGGGAGAGACAGACACCCGCTAGCCACCTTATGCAACTAGTGCATGTCAGTTGGTGGAACCTGTCTCACGTAAGCGTACGTGTAAGGTCGGTCCGGGCCGCTTCATCCCACGATGCCGCCGAATCAAGATAAGACTAGTAACGACAAGTAAATTGACAAAATCAATGCCCACAACAACTTGTGTTCTACTCGTGCATAGAAACTACGCATAGACCTAGCTCATGATGCCACTGTTGGGGATCGTAGCAGAAACTAAAATTTTCTACGCATCACCAAGATCAATCTATGCAGTTTACTAGCAACGAGAGGGGAGGAGTGCATCTACATACCCTTGTAGATCGCGAGCGGAAGCATTCAAGAGAACGGGGTTGATGGAGTTGTACTCGTCGTGATCCAAATCACCGATGATCCAAGCGCCGAACGGACGGCACCTCCGCGTTCAACACACGTACGGAGCGGTGACGTCTCCCACGCCTTGATCCAGCAAGGAGGAGGGAGAGGTTGAGGAAGAAGGCTCCAACAGCAGCACGACGGCATGGTGGTGGTGGAGTGACAGTTCTCCGGCAGGGCTTCGCCAAGCACACGCAGAGGAGGAGAGGTGTTGGGGAGGGGAGGGGCTGCGCCTTGGATGTGGTACTGCAGCCCTCCCCTCACCCCTCTACTTATAGGGAGAAGGGGGAAGGGGGCCGGCCCCTCTAGATGGGATCTAGAGGGGGGGCGGCGGCCATGGGGAAGGTGGCTTGCCCCCCAAGCAAGGGGGGGGCACCCCCTTTAGGGTTTCCCCCAAACCCTAGGCGCATGGGCCCTAGGGGGGTTGGCGCCCAGCCCACTAAGGGCTGGTTCCCTTCCACCTACAGCCCATAAGCCCCTCCGGGGCAGGTGGACCGTCCCGGTGGACCCCCGGAACCCCTCCGGTGGTCCCGGTACAATACCGGTATACCCCCGAATATTTCCGGTGACCGTATGGTGACTTCCCATATATAAATCTTTACCTCCGGACCATTCCGGAACTCCTCGTGACGTCCGGGATCTCATCCGGGACTCCGAACAACATTCGGTAATCACATACAAACCTTCCTTATAACCCTAGCATCATCGAACCTTAAGTGTGTAGACCCTACGGGTTCGGGAATCATGCAGACATGACCGAGACACCTCTCTAGCCAATAACCAACAGCGGGATCTGGATACCCATGTTGGCTCCCACATGTTCCACGATGATCTCATCGGATGAACCACGATGTCAAGGATTCAAGCAATCCGGTATACAATTCCCTTTGTCAATCGGTACGTTACTTGCCCGAGATTCGATCGTCGGTATCCCAATACCTCGTTCAATCTCGTTACCGGCAAGTCACTTTACTCGTTCCATAATGCATGATCCCGTGACTAACTACTTAGTCACATTGAGCTCATTATGATGATGCAATACCTCTCCGTCATACAGAGTGACAAATCCCAGTCTCGATCCGAGCCAACCCAACAGACACTTTCGGAGATACCTGTAGTGCACCTTTATAGCCACCCAGTTTTTTGTGACGTTTGGTACACCCAAAGCATTCCTACGGTATCCGGGAGTTGCACGATCTCATGGTCGATGGAAATGATACTTGACATTAGAAAAGCTTCAGCAAACGAACTACACGATCTAGTGCTATGCTTAGGATTGGGTCTTTTCCATCACATCATTCTCCTAATGATGTGATCCCGTTATCAATGACATCCAATGTCCATGGTCAGGAAACCGTAACCATCTATTGATCAATGAGCTAGTCAACTAGATGCTCACTAGGGACATGTTATGGTCTATGTGTTCACACATGTATTACGATTTCCGGATAACACAATTATAGCATGGACAATAGACAATTATCATGAACAAGGAAATATAATAATAACCATTTTATTATTGCCTCTAGGGCATATTTCCAACACTTATTATGGGATATTTAACTAGGCTGTGTTCAGGAGTCGAGTGCTTACCGAGGTATCTGGATGGTGGCAGTCGAGGCCGATGTCCTCGGTGGTATCCGGCCACTGTTTTCGTGTCCTAAAAAATAACTTCCTCATTCCTCCGTGCGTCGTGCCAAAGAAGTGCTGAAGGTTTGTGGTCCTTCCGGATTGAACTCCCACATGCAGAGGGGTCGTCGCTGGCACGGCAGGATCCAGCTGACTAGTATTACCTAGATTACGTTGATGAGACCGGTGTCCTTCTCAAGGCGACTCCGGATGCGGCTTTGTAGAGTCTGCACCTCGTCAATTGATCCCCAGTCCAACCCCTTATTGATCCATGATGCGAGCTGTACTGCAGGGCCGGATCAGAACGCAGGTGTAGCTGCCCACTTGGTACTACGGGGTTCAGTGATGTAAAACCACTCCCGTTGCAATAAGTAGGAGGATTCTGTGAAAGAGCCTTTTGGCCAAAGAGTATTGGTGAGCTTGCTCATCGTGGCACCACCACACTCCGCTTGCTTCCCCTCGATTACCTTTGGCTCCACGTTAAAGGTCTTGAGCCATAAGCCGAAGTGTGGGGGAATAGGGAGAAATGCCATGCACATGACGATGAATGCCGAGATGTGAAGAAAGGAGTCCGGAGCTAGATCGTGAAAATCTAGCCCATAATAGAACATGAGTCCGCGAAGGAAGGGATGGAGAGTGAACCCTAGCCCCCGGAGGAAGTGGGAGATGAATACGACCCTCTCGCCGAATCTGGAAGTAGAAATAACCCGCCCTTTAGCAGGGAGCCTATGGAGAATTTTCATGGTCAGGTATCTTGCCGCCCGGAGCTTCGCAATATCCTCCTCTGTGACAGAAGAGGCCACCCACCGGCCTTGAGGGCTGGGTCTGGACATGACTGGGAGGCTCGGAGCAATTTAGTTGAAACCTGGGTGCTTGAACTCGAGGTTGGAAAGGTTGAGGAAGAGGCAGGCGTAGACGATGAATATCAAACGCCTCCTCATAGGCCTTAAAACCTGCCTATTCCCAAGTAATCATGCCAACGGGACGGTTGGGTTACGCAGGCCCGTATTGATGAGAATCCCGCAATAAGGGGACACGATCTCTGCTTTGACAAGATGTGCCAATGAAACCGCGTCTCAAAGCATGGAGTGGCAGGCTAAAAAATGGTTCGAAATAATGACCTGGTGGTGACGTGGTGTCACGCTGCAAAAGTTGTCAATGGATTGGACTCGTGAAATATTATACTCTCTGCGGTTGTGTGTGGAACTTGTTTTGTAGAGGCGGACACGTTCTTTGTGTTCGAAGGCTGTTTTGGAGTATTCGGAGGAGGAACCCGCCTTGCAATGCCAAAGACAATCTGTGCGCCGGACACCTCGTCATTGAAGGCTGGTTCAGGGGCTACTGAGGGAGTCCTGGATTAAGGGGTCCTCGGGCGTCTGGCCTGTTGGACATGTGCCGGACTGATGGGCTATGAAGATACAAGACCGAAGACTCTCACCCGTGTCCGGATGGACTCTCCTTGGCGTGGATGGCAAGCTTGGCGTTCGGATATGAAGATTCCTTTCTCTGTAACCGACTTTGTACATCTCTAGTCCCCTCCGGTGTCTATATAAACCAGAGGGTTTAGTCCCTAGAGGCAATCATAATCACAATCATACAGGCTAGACTTCTAGGGTTTTAGGCATTACGATCTCGCGGTAGATCAACTCTTGTAATACTCATATTTATCAAGATCAATCAAGCAGGAAGTAGGGTATTACCTCCGTAGAGAGGGCCCGAACCATCGTGTCCCCTGTCTCCTGTTACCATTGACCTTAGACGCAACATTCGGGACCCGCTACCCGAGATCCTCCGGTTTTGACACCGACACTCTTGCCACTCCTTATTCCAAAATCCATCAAATCTTTACCCAAAAACATGAAAACTTCACAACACAAAACTTAAAAGAAAATCTCATGAGCTTCGTTAGTATAAGAAAATTAACCACCAGTTTAAAGTACTCTAATGAACTCATTCTTTATTTATATTGGTGTTAAACCTACTGTATTCCAACTTCTCTATGGTTCACACCCCCCGATACTACTCATAGATTCATTAAAATAAGCAAACAACACACGAAAAAAAGAATCTGTCAAAACAGAACAGTCTATAGCAATCTGATCAATATGAATACTTCTGTAACTCCAAAAATTCTGAAATAAATTTTTGGACGTGAGGAATTTGTCTGTTAATCATCTTCAAAAAGAATCAACCTAAAAGCAATCTCCAGTAAAAATTGGGATCTAATCTCGTGAGCGCAAAAGTTTATGTTTTTACAGCAAGATTGCAAAGACTTCACCCATGTCTTCCAAAGGTTCTACTTGGCACAAACACTAATTAAAACATAAAAACGCATCTAAATAGAGGCTATATGAATTATTTATTACTAAACAGGAACAAAAAGAAAAGAAAAAAATAAAATTGGGTTGCCTCCCAACAAGCGCTATCGTTTAACGCCCCTAGCTAGGCATAAAGCAAGAATAGATCTAGATATTATCATCTTTGGTATGAAATCCTTAAGTGGCTCTCATAATTGATTCATAAGGCAATTTAATTTTCTTTCTAGGAAAGTGTTCCATGCCTTTTCTTAACAGAAATTGGAATCTAATATTTCCTTCTTTCATGTCAATAATTGCACCAATCATTCTAAGGAAAGGTCTACCAAGAATAATAGGACACGTAGGATTGCAATCTCTATCAAGGACAATGAAATCTACGGGCACATAATTCCTATTAGAAACAATAAGAACATCATTAATCCTTCTCATAGTTTCTTAATGGTGTAATCCGCAAGATCCAAATTTAAAGAACAATCATCAAATTCACGGAAACCTAACACATCACTCAAAAGTTTTTGGAATCGTGGAAACACTAGCACCCAAATCACACAAAGCATAGCATTCATAATCTTTAAATTTAATTTTAATAGTAGGTTCCCACACATCATAAAGTTTTCTACGAATAGAAACTTCTTGTTCAAGCTTTTCTTCATAAGATTGTATTAAAGCATCAACGATATGTTTAGTAAAAGCTTTATTTTGATTATAAGCATGAGGAGAATTCAATAGAGATTGCAACAAGGAAATCCAATCTAGCAAAGAGCAATTATCATAATTAAATTCCTTGAAATCCAAAAAAGTGGGTTCATTGCTATGTAAAGTTTTGACCTCTTCAATCCCATTTTTATTAATTTTAGCATCAAGATCTAAAAACTCCGAATCATTGGGACGCCTTTTAACTAAATTTGACTCATATCCAGTCCTATTTTTATTAAGATTCATATTGGAAAACAAAGATTTAATAGGAGTCACATCAATCACTTTTAGATCATCATCATCATTATTATTGAAACTAGAAGAACACGCTTTCACAAAGCAATCTTTTTTAGCACGCATCCTAGTGGTTCTTTCTTTGCAATCATCAATGGAAATTCTCATGGCTTTGAGAGACTCATTGATATCATGCTTAGGTGGAATAGATCTAAGTTTCAAGGAATCAACATCAAGAGAAATTCTATCCACGTTCCTAGCCAACTCATCAATCTTAAGCAATTTTTCTTCAATCTAAGCATTGAAATTCTTTTGCAAACTCATGAACTCTTTAACATTAGTCTCAAAATCAGAAGGCATCTTATTAAAATTTCCATAAGAGTTTTTGTAGTAATTACCATAATTATTAGAGGAATTACTAGGGAACGGCCTAGAATTAAAGTTTCCTCTATGCGCGTTGTTACCAAAATTGTTCCTACCAACACAATTCACATCCTTAGATTCATTATTATTCTCAATCAAAGTGGACCAAGGCATGTCATTAGGATCAGAAGAAACACTCTTATTAGCAAACAATTTCATAAGTTCATCCATCTTTCCACCCAAAACATTAATCTCTTCAATTGCATGAACCTTTTTACAAGTGGATCTTTCGGTGTGCCATTGAGAATAATTAACCATAATATTATCTAGGAGTTTAGTAGCTTCTCCTAAAGTGATTTCCATAAAAGTGCCTCCTGCGGCCGAATCTACAAGATTTCTAGAAGCAAAACTCAATCTGGCATAAATATTTTGTATAATCATCCATAAATTGAGACCATGTGTAGGAAATTACGTATCATTAATTTCATCCTCTCCCAAGCTTGTGCAACATGCTCATGATCAAGTTTCTTAAAATTCATAATATCGTTTCTAAGAGAGATGATCTTAGCGGGAGGAAAATACTTAGAGATAAAAGCATCTTCGCACTTATTCCATGAATCAATACTATTTTTAGGCAAAGAAGAGAACCAAGTTTTAGCACGATCTCTAAGAGAAAACGGAAATAGCTTCAATTTAACAATATCATTATCCACATCTTTCCTATTTTGCATAACACACAAATCAACAAAGTTGTTTAGATGGGTAGCGGCATCTTCACTAGGAAGGCCAGAAAATTGATCTTTCATGACAAGGTTCAACAAAGTGGCATTAATTTCACAAGATTCAGCATCAGTAATAGGAGCAATCGGAGTGCTAATTAAAGTCATTGTTGTTGGTATTGGAAAAGTCACACAATTTAGTATTATCTTGAGCCATCGTGAGAGATTATCAATCCAACACACAAGCACACAAGAGGCAAGCAAAATGAAGCGAACGAAAAAGAGGCAAAGAAAAGGCAAAGGTTTTTGAAAATCATTTTAGAAGTGGGGGAGAGGAAAACTAGAGGCGAATGGCAAATAATGTAATGCGAGGGAGAAGATTTTATGATGCGTACTTGGTATGTGTTGACTTGAGCGTACATCTCCCCGGGAACGGCGCCAGAAATCCTTCTTGCTACCTCTTGAGCATGCGTTGGTTTTCCCTTGAAGAGAAAAGGGTGATGCAGCAAAGTAGCATTAGTATTTCCCTCAGTTTTTGAGAACCAAGGTATCAATCCAGTAGGAGATAACACGCAAGTCACCTAGTACCTGCACAAACAATCAAGAACCTTGCAACCAACGCGATAAAGGGGTTTTCAATCCCTTCACGGTCACTCGCAAAAGTGAGATCTGATAAAGATAGTAAGATAAATATTTTTGGTATTTTTGTTGTATAGATTGAAAAGTGAAGATGGTAAAATAGTAAACGAGATGTGATGTAAATAAAAGAGATGCAATATAATAAGAAAGAGACCCGGGGGCCATAGGTTTCACTAGTGGCTTCTGTCAAGATAGCATATATTCCGGTGGGTGAACACATTACTTCCGAGCAATTGATAGAAAAGCGCATAATTATGAGAATATCTAGGCATGATCATGAATAGAGGCATCACGTCTGTGTTAAGTAGAACGAAACGAGTCTGCATCTACTACTATTACTCCACACATCGACAGTTATCCAGCATGCATCTAGAGTATTAAGTTCATAAGAACAGAGTAACGCATTAAGCAAGATGACAAGATGTAGAGGGATAAACTCAAGCAATATGATATAAACCCCATCTTTTTATCCTCGATGGCAACAATAGAATACGTGCCATGCTGCCCCTACTGTCACTGGGAAAGGACACCACAAGATTGAACCCATAGCTAAGCACTTCTCCCATTGCAACAAAGATCAATCTAGTAGGCCAAACTAAACCGATAATTCGAAGAGACTTACGAAGATATCAAATCAGCATATAAGAATTCAGAGAAGAACCAAATATTATTCATAGATAAACTTGATCATAAATCCACAATTCATCGGATCTCGGCAACCACACCGCAAAAGAGTATGACATCGAATAGATCTCCAAGAACATCGAGGAGAACTTTGTATTGAGAACTAAAGAGAGAGAAGAAGCCATCTAGCTAATAACTATGAACCCGAAGGTCTGTGGTAAACTACTCACACATCATCGGAGAGGCTATGGTGTTGATGTAGAAGCCCTCTGTGATCGATTCCCACTCCGGCAGATCGCCGGAAAAGGCCCCAAGATGGGATCTCACGAGTACAGAAGGTTGCGGCAGTGGAAAAGTGTTTTCGTGGCTCCCCCTGATGTTTTTACGGTATAAGAGTATATATAGGCGAAGTACGTCGGTGGAGCTCCATGGGGCCCACGAATGTGGGAGGCGCGCCTACCCCCCTGGGCGCGCCTTCCTGCCTTGTGGCCGCCCCGCGGAGTTCCATACTTCAACTCCAAGTCTTCTGGATTGCTTTTGTTCCAAGAAAGATCATCGCGAAGGTTTCATTCCGTTTGGTATTCCTTTTCTGCAAAACACTGAAATAGGCAAAATAACGAAACTGGCACTGGGCCTTCGGTTAAAAGGTTAGTCCCAAAAATAACATAAAAGAGCATATTAAAGCCCATTAAACATCCAAAACAGATAATATAATAGCATGGAACAATAAAAAATTATAGATACGTTGGAGACGTATCAAGCATTCCCAAGTGTCGTGGAATTGTCACGGCAGATGTCCTAGTGTGAGGACTTAGTCGTGAGGCCAACGCATCTATGTGGTAGCTTGAGAGGGGTTGAGCGGAATCGAGAGACGCAACACAAGACAAGGGTTTAGACAGCTTCGGGCCCCGGGAAACATCATCCGGTAACAACCCTACATGCTGTTTGAGGCTAGGTCTCATTATGATCATGAGGGAGTCGCCGTAAACCGGCTCTCCTAGTTATGTCTAGCCCTAAGATAATTTCTCTCCTTACTTGTCCCTCTTGGTGTGCCCTGTCCCTCCTTATATATGTTGAAGGGGCGGGTTACATGTAGAGTCCAACTCGGATTAAGACTTAAACTATTTTGACTTCTCTTAGTGGGCTTCTTAACATCTTGGGCTTCTTAACGTCTCGGGCTTGTTAACCCCAGGCGACTCTGTCTGCCGGGTTATGATTGTCTGCCGGGTTATGACTGTCTGCCGGGTTATGACTGTCTGTCGGGTTATGACTGTCTGTCGGGTTATGACTGTCTGCCGGGTTATGATTGTCTGCCGGGTTATGATCTGACTTAACACCTGCCGGGTTATGATCTGACTTAACACCTGTCGCGTTATCAAGTCCCAGCCGGGTTATAACTCCGGTCAGGTCATACCGCAGGGTATATCCCCGACATTAGCCCCCAGTTTAATTTGGATTTATCCATGTTAAACAGATCCTGATCACCCTTAACTCCTTGTCATTTCCTTCTTCTAGAAAATCCGGGTCAATATGCCCGCTTCATAATCAATTTGCTGACATTGGTTTATCACAGAGAAATATTATAAAGAATAATTCATTTGACTCAGCTCCCAATGCTTAACAAAAATATTGGTCCTTGAAATACTCATCTGATCTTCAGCCGGCTTAAGGATGTAGAACTTGCGGGTTTATCATTATCATAAATTGCCGGTTCATAAATATTGATGGCACCAGGTCATAATTGTAGTTAACATCAAGCTTGAAAATATACCCCTGATATGCCTATCACTTGTAGCCCCCAAGTCTTAAGAAGGTAGCGTAGCAACAGCTTAAGACTTGCTTCGATATAAATGTCACAACGTTGAAGAAATCCAATTTGTTCATCTCAGTCACTAGTCAAACTAAATATTCCACATATGTAGCCCCCAAAGGCCGGGTCATTTTGCAATAATGAGCAGGGACTTTGCAGATAAGATCATGTAGATTTGAATAGCAACGTGTAGCCCCCAAGGGCCGGCTTAGTAAGATAATAGTGAGCTGGGACTTTATATATACTTCTTTGAAAAAGAACATCATATGATGTAACCCCCATCATGGGGCTTGAACCCACGTCCACAAGCTTTGTGTTTTACCAATTGAGCAGTCGACCCTTCAATATAACGGATTAAGATTTGTGTACCTTGAATTTTTTACAGGAGCAATTATTAGCCCCCAAGGGCTGGCTCATTACAATGTGATGAGTCGAGTCTTCAATCAGGCAAGTAAAAATGTCTTTGCATTAGCCCCCAAGTGTCATGGTGCATGCTGGCAGTGACATGGGACTTGCATATTTGATGTGATCTCAAGTTGAATAATGTAGCCCCCAAGTGTCGGGTCGTAAGCCTGCAGCGACTCGGGACTATTCCTTCTATTATAGAATAAATCATATCCATCGATAAAATAATTGCGCCAAAGTGACTTTGAAAACCTCAATCATAATACTGGTTATTGATAACCATAATAAAAATCCAGCTATGTTGGCTATTAAAGATTTGAATAATATAATCCAATGATTTATAAGCGCATGATTCCAATGGTGCAATCCCAATATATACTGGCGACTTAACGTCCAAAGCCAGACCGGGTTAATAAACACAGGTGAATTATAATCATAAAGCATTATAAACCTCATCAAATAAACCTAAAAAATCAGGTCGACGCGCAGCGGCAGAGATAAGCCGCCTCGAGGCGCGGCGACTCAGGCAAGCCACTGCATGTTGTACATCTTCCTCCACACAGAATCTGCTTCTAATGTAAAAGGTATCTTTTTGGTGCTGAACCAGTCTGGTCCTCGTGTAACTCAAAACCCAAGGGATCTTCACACATATCTTCAGTACTGCATGAATCCACGTGCATCTGGTCGCTGCGTGGTTCACTTGTATCCTGATGGAGTAGTTTAGATAGTGCTAGACATAGCAACATACGCAGTCAACTGGGCTATGATGTAATTTGAGGTTGGTGGCTCAGCAAAAACGCACCGAGGTAATGGCTCACCGGAAACCGGTTGCTTAGAGCGGTGCGGTCGTGGGAGCGACTCAACCCGGCGGCGGCTCGAAGCTTGGAGGCCCGCAAGTGGCTCACCAACGGCGGCAGAGGCGGGGGCCCGAGGCAGAGGCAGCGTTTTGGCGTTCATGCGCGAAGCCGTGGGAGCCCACGGCGGGTTACGACAGCGGCGGAGGGTTACCGAGGCCGCGGGAGTGGAGATGTGGCCGGTTGTGGTTGTAGTTGACTTGGCGGCTGGCACCTACGACCGTCGCGGTGGACAACCAACTCAGCAAGGACGATTCATGGTGGCACCGGCGGCTCAAGACGACTCGGAGACGAGAGCCATGGCAGGAGTAGCGGCTCGAGACCGGCGGCGCAAGGCGCGGATGTTGACCCGGCTGCAGTAGGTGGCTCGCACAGTGAAGACGAAGCCAACAAGGAGAGGTGGCGCGACAAAACCGTGACGCACCAGGCGGCTCGGTGACGGAGCAGTGAGGTGGAGTGAGCCGGCTTACAGCAAGGCGTTGTGGTGGCGCGGCCTGTGAGGTGGTTCGGAGATAGCGACTCGGCGACGGCGACTCATGACACGGCCTTGGCGGGTCGACGTGCGGTGGCAGCCCACGGCGTGGCGAAGTAGAGGGACGAGCAGGCGGCGGTTTGAATCAGGGGAGGGAGCCAGCGGCGGCCCTCAAATGGCGTTTCACTGGCGGGGTCATCGGAGGTGGGAACCGGCGACCTGTTGCGCCACTTGCAGAGGTGGCAAAGCGGGCAGCCGGTCCAGAAGCGAAACAGCTCGGCGGCTTAACGGGACCGCGGACGTAGTGACTCGGAGGACCGCAGTCCGGCAGGTTGGAGGCGCCGAGCCAGCGAGGCGGTTCAGCAGTGGCTACGGCGCGGCCTGATGGTGACTTGTAGAAGAGGCCCGAGGCCACGGGCCCGCTCGCAACATTAGGAGCAATCCGCGGTGGATCATGGTGAGGGCAGGCAATCCTGACACAGGCGACGACTCAGCGTCGGCGGCTCAAGAGGCAGGCAACTGTAGTCTGTTTTCCGGGTCGTAGCCATCATGGCGACTTGGCGGCGAGCAGCCAATACTGCCTGCTAGTCTATTTTCCGGGTCGTAGTCAATTTGATCCATCCACGTCCGGGTCTTCTTCCAGCTCATGGACCCCACCCTTTTTTGTCTTTGAAAAATACCCTGATGATGATCCAGCAGCAGCTCTGGGACTCTTCTGATTCTGATGGATGTAGTAATCTGATTTAGTAGTACTCAAGTAGTACTAGTCTTGGACACGTACTAGTTGATTTTTTGGATTTGTCTATCCTTCACGCCAGAGAAAAAAGGTAGCTGCAGACAGTGGATTCCCACGGCCTGGGAGTAGTAGTGGAACTCGGCGGATTAGGTTGTAGCCTCGGATGATTTGCGCATGTACGGAACTCCTGTCGGTCTCGGCTTAGGCGGTGTTCCAAACATTAATCTGGCTTCGGATCACTGTACTTTGAAGGAATAAAAAACACCAGCAGCGACGAGTTCATGGTCCGATCAGATTCCAACGGAAGTTGATGGTCTTAGCGACGTAGTGATTTGACAGTTTGATTGCTAGATGCTGTGCACAACTCGTCGAGAAAAAGTCGTACCTGGATAAACTTCCTGTTGACTTCGACGGATCATTGGACGAGGGCAGCAGACAAGTTGTAACCCTAACTTTTCTTGAAACTTAAATCTCATAGATCTCAAATCTGGATTGATGACCTTTGAAGTTGATGTAAGTCCTTTCAAACCGGTTCACCCAGAAAATTGCAGACTTCTCAATCCCTAAAAGAGATCCCTTCAAGAACTCAACACCACCGTGCGCGCGCCCCACGGTGGGCGCCTACTATCGTGGAATTGTCACGGCAGATGTCCTAGTGTGAGGACTTAGTCGTGAGGCCAACGCATCTATGTGGTATCTTGAGAGGGGTTGATCAGAATCGAGAGAAGCAACACAAGACAAGGATTTAGACAGCTTCGGGCCCCGGGAAACATCATCCGGTAACAACCCTACATGCTGCTTGAGGCTAGGTCTCATTATGATCATGAGGGAGTCGCCGTAAACCGGCTCTCCTAGTTATGTCAAGCCCTAAGATTATTTCTCTCCTTACTTGTCCCTCTTGGGGTGCCCTGCCCCTCCTTATATATGTTGAAGGGGCAGGTTACATGTAGAGTCCAACTCGGATTAAGACTTAAATTATTTTGACTTCTCTTCATGGGGTTGTTAACATCTTGGGCTTCTTAATGTCTCGGGCTTGTTAACCCCAGGCGACTCTGTCTGCCGGGTTATGATTGCCTGCCGGGGTATGACTGTCTGCCGGGTTATGAGTGTCTGCCGGGTTATAATCTGACTTACCACCTGCCGGGTTATGATCTGACTTAACACCTGTCGGGTTATCAAGTCCCAGCCGGGTTATAACTCCGGTCGGGTCATATCGCGGCGTATATCCCTGACAGCAAGCTTAATTCCTGCACGTCCTCGAGTAGGTAAATGATAAAAACAAAAAATTTGATGTGGAATGCTACCTAACATAATTTTCAATGTAATTTCCTTATTGTGGCATGAATGTTCAGATCCGAAAGATTCAAGACAAAAGTTTAATATTGACATAATAATAATAATACTTCAAGCATACTAACGAAGTAATCATGTCTTCTCAAAATAACATGGCCAAAGAAAGTTCATCCCTACAAAATCATATAGTTTGGCTATGCTCCATCTTTGTCACACAAAATGCTCAAATCATGTAGAACCCCGATGACAAACCAAGCAATTGATAGAAAAGCGCATAATTATGAGAATATCTAGGCATGATCATGAATATAGGCATCACGTCCGTGTCAAGTAGACTGAAACGATTCTGCATCTACTACTATTACTCCACACATCGACCACTATCCAGCATACATCTAGAGCATTAAGTTCATAAGAACAGAGTAATGCATTAAGCAAGATGACATGATGTAGAGGGATAAACTCAAGCAATATGAGATAAACCCCATCTTTTTATCCTCGATGGCAACAATACAATACGTGCCTTGCTGCCCCTACTGTCACTAGGAAAGGACACCGCAACATTGAACCCAAAGCTACGCACTTATCCCATTGCAAGGAAGATCAATCTAGTAGGCCAAACTAAACCGATAATTCAAAGAGACTTGCGAAGATATCAAATCATGCATATAAGAATTCAGCGAAGAACCAAATATTATTCATAGAGAAACTTGATCATAAATCCACAATTCATCGGATCTCGGCAAACACACCGCAAAAGAGTATTACATCGAATAGATCTCCAAGAACATCGAGGAGAACTTTGTATTGAGAACCGAAGAGAGAGAACAAGCCATCTAGCTAATAACTATGGACTCGAAGGTCTGTGGTAAGCTACTCACACATCATCGGAGAGGCTATGGTGTTGATGTAGAAGCCCTCCGTGATCGATTCCCCCTCCGGCAGATCGCCGGAAAAGGCCCCAAGATGGGATCTCATGGGTACAGAAGGTAGCGGCGGTGGAAAAGTGGTTTCGTGGCTCCTCCTGATGTTTTTAGGGTATAAGAGTATATATAGGCGAAAGAAGTATGTCGGTGGAGCTCTGTGGGGCCCACGAGGGTGGGAGGTGCGCCTACCCCCCTGGGCGCGCCCTCCTGCCTCGTGGCCGCCTCGTGGAGTTCCAGACTTCAACTCCAAGTCTTCTGGATTGCTTTTGTTCCAAGAAAGATCATCGCGAAGGTTTCATTCTGTTTGGATTCCATTTGGTATTCCTTTTTTGCAAAACACTGAAATAGGCCAAAAAATAGAAACTGGCACTAGGCCTTCGGTTAATAGGTTAGTCATAAAAATAATATAAAAGAGCATATTAAAGCCCATTAAACATCCAAAATAGATAATATAATAGCATGGAACAATAAAAAATTATAGATATGTTGGTGACGTATCAACAATTATAGATAGCCAGAAACGACCTCGTATTCTTGCCCCGATCTGAATGATGACGTGGTGGAGGAATTCATTAATCGGTGCGACGTCATCACCTCAGCTAGCATGGCACGTTCGTTCAAGACCATTCTCGACTCAACTAATAGCATCATTACAAAGAACCCAAGGGTCCAGGAGTGGTTTGATCTCCCCTATCTTCTTCACTGTGACCCTGGTCACTAGCGCGCGGACGACACAAGCCTCGCGTTGTGCAAGTTGGTGCCGCTTGATAATGATACGTGTGATTTTATGATGCCATACATTGAGGGTAAGGCTTGGGCAGGTGCAAATGGAGATTGGGCTGTTTATATTGGGTACCACTGCGAGTGGGAACTTTTGAATGTGTACACTCGTCACCGGGTTCCACTTCCAAAAAGCTAAGACTACCCAGAGGTTGAGCACACCGGTATTCTACGTACGTTCAACTACGATCATGGTTAATGTCGTCTGCAGAAGATAGCAATTTTTTGAGTTCCTGACCGCTCTTGGGATTACACGGACTATGGAGTTGTTGCTATCTTCGAAAAGCATGTTGCCTTCCTTCATAGTTGGACTGGATGGATATTGCTCAAATATCAGTTTCTATACATGGATGTGTACTGTGATGCAATTCAATACGAGGGTCTTGTATTTGCTGCCACCACTCGTGGCACTGTTTTTGCATGGAATCCTTATGCTTTCGGTACATTTGTCATCCACCATAATTATAATTGTTTCATCCACATGCATAAGGATTAGCTAGTTTCCCTTTACTAATTAACCTTCTTGTGTTTCCAAGGTCCTGTGAACATTCCACCACCTATATTTGAAAAAAATTATAACCAAGGGGGAGATGACGACGATGATGATCACGAGCATGAGGAACCATATACTCAGTGGCGTCTGGCAACTTGTTCCGATGGATTACCTCTTCTTGTATGTATAGAGGGCATTGCTGATGTTACTAAGGAAGCAGGTGTTGTCTCCCATGGTCGCACTCTCCGGACCTATTCCAACATCCGTTGCAGGGTATTCGGGATGGATACTACTATGCTAGCGCCAACACCTTCTCCCTGGTTTAGTATTGATACACTTGGAGGAAACTCACTCTTCCTTGGACAAAACTATCCAATAAGGGTGAAAGCGATCCAGCTATTGTTCACACAACGTTACTACCATTTATGAGAAGCAACTGTATCTATACCTTGGACATTGCTATGGTTCCCTACCGGGGCTATCACAATATGCGTCCTGACATAGGCCGCTTCAGCCTGGATGATCAGTCCTGCGTTGGTCTCGGGATTGATAGTAGCTGGCCCTTCCCAGAGAATCACTTCTGGTTCAAAGCGAGCATTTACAACACGGACGAGTGTTTGACCTGAAGTTCATTTCATTGCATGTTATTTATTGTGTGACGAAAGCTTTAGTATTTATAATGTATCCTCGTTGTCGTTGTGGGTTGATGACCTGTTGTATGTAATAAAATGATATGCCTGTGATAAACTTACTAAATTTATGAATGGCTTTCGAGTCGCTTCTCTGAGTGGGTGCTATGATGAGGCAAAAAAGTATTTTCCGAATACATAATTGTACGTCCATTGCAACAGGTTATCAGATGAGTCCAATCAACAATAGTACTACTATTTGTACTAGCTTCACATGCTTCCCGCGTCGGGCGGGTGTTTTTACTGTAGCTGTGAATCCCATCATCCTAGATCCTCAGATGTGTCCAGTAGAAATTGCATTCTGATGTTTGGGTTCAAACTTTCAAAACTCGTGCACTATCTCTACGTCTACGTATACGTAATACAACAAGTTTTAACCTTGAGACCAGCCACCCACCCTCACAAAGAACACTTTTTAACCTAGCACAGACTCCAGGAAATTTGGCCATAGTGTGAGGTGGGCCATATGTTAATGTGTTCACTTTACGTAACCAGCACCTCGAATCCTCGATATATAGTAGGGTGGCATGGGCCAGAACAAGCATTCACGTCCAGTAGTACGGCACACGCCACCAGCACGACTTCCATCTGACACCATATTTCTTGGAGTCCGTGCTACAGTTATCTCTTCAACCTCCTCATTTCTCTAACTCAGCCATCGAGCGGCGGGCGAGGTGGGGGTTTGCCGATAGTCGGTTTCCTCAACTGTGGTCCCACTTGTAAGGCCAACTCCAACGCATGACCCCAAACGGACCTCCGTTTTGCTGTGTCCGGGCCATTTCTCAGATGCGGTGGCCGTGCGCCAAACGCGTGGATGCATCCCGGCCGCGTACATTTTTCTTTGCAAACACATATCTTTTTTTCATCATTGATTTTTGGTACATGGAATACATCACCAAAATTTGACTAGAAAAGCAAGACCAAAGAAAACAAGAACCACAAGAATACATTTTAGAAGATATCCAACTTCCATAACTGCTGCTGTAAGTTGGATTAGTGCCTTCTTGATGCATTCATTATTGATCTGCGGAGGCTCGATTTTGCATGCTTCTTTCTTCTTCGAGTGTAAAGAAGTAGACATTGCTTCCTCGCATCTAGTCTCATGTCTAGCCTCTATTCTATCAACAAGTGCACTAGTCTCATCTCTAGCCTCTATGCTAGCTAAAAGTGCTAGAACATCTACTAAATTGCGCTCTATCAATATATCGATGTACTCTTCTTCCCAATACCAAAACATGCATCCATTCTACACAATAAAATTTTAATTAGCACAACTAGTCTAATCCGACAGCACATCCGAAGCTAAAGTAGCACATACCCCATCGGTTGAGCACTTGATGAACACCCATCCGGGATGTTTCGGCATTGTAGACACGTGGCGCAAGACCTTCTTTGGGCAGTCGTCGCACGTAATGAGTGGTAACGGTGCGCCGACGAGCTTTCGGGCCAGCACCGAGCCTGGCCGACCGCCATTCATGCACCTGCTGGCGGACCGCTGATGGTGTAGATCCGAGTGGCAAGAGGAGGAGTCAGTACCTGCATCCGGCCTTACGGCCTTGCCGGGGCCTTCCGGCCCGGTGCCGGGCCAGTCCATGGCGCGGCGCGGCCTCCCACAGCCGGGCGAGCTCAAGCCCGACCGAATCCGCTCTAAATCCGGCCGCCGGGTGCGCAAAACAATTTGGCATGGTTGGGTAGCTCCAGGGCGTCGAGGGAAAGGGGGCTGAGCGAGCACGCGTCCGAGATGCACGCACTGGAGTTGGCCTAGCGGCGTGGCGGACCAACCGTATTGGGCTGCGAAGTGGCTTAGCTCGTGTGGGGGACGGAAGCCATCCTGCGCGGGCGCTACGTCTAACAAGACGGCCTTGTCGTCAGTGTGTGACCTCTGTGTCAACCGTCCGCTCCGCACTAGCCTCTTCGTTGACATGTGGTCCCATTCGAACATGTTAGTGAGACGACGGCGAGTCCTTTTGTACAATTTCCGAACGGACGTCTCTGTAAGCCGGGGCACCTCTTCGTTTACCGTGGCAACTGTCCACCGACTCTCCGCCTTTCCCTCTTGATTTGGAACTGCTGTCGCACGCTCTTCCTCCCTCCTCCATTTGCCTTCACCCTTCCTTCTGCCATTGTTCGATCGTCTTCTCCATGGAGGGAACAAGCCAGAAACGACCCTGTATTCTTGCCCCGATCTGAATGATGACGTGGTGGAGGAATTCATTAATCGGTGCGACGTCATCACCTCGGCTAGCATGGCAGGTTCGTTCAAGACCATTCTCGACTCAACTAATAGCATCATTACAAAGAACCCAAGGGTCCAGGAGTGGTTTGATCTCCCCTATCTTCTTCACCGTGACCCTGGTCACTAGCACGCGGACGACGCAAGCCTCGTCTTGTGCAAGTTGGTGCCGCTTGATAATGATACGTGTGATGTTAAGATGCCATCGCTTGAGGGTAAGGCTTGGGAAGGCGCAAATGCAGATTGGGTTGTTTATATTGGGTACAACTGCGAGTGGGAACTTGTGAATGTGTACACTCATCACCGGGTTCCACTTCCAAAAATCTCAGACTGCCCAGAGGTTGAGCACACCGGTATCCTACGTACGTTCAACTATGATCATGGTGACTATCGTCTATAGAAGATAGTAATTTGTCGAGTTCCCGACCACTCTTGGGATTACACGGACTATGTGTTGGACATATGCCCTAGAGGCAATCATGTATGATGATATTTCCTATGTTTTTATGAATACAGATAGTCCTTGGACATTATCAATGATGTGTATCAGCAAGTACGTGACTTGTTTGTGGGACTATGCATGGTATGATGACTGTCCTAAAAGGTCCGTAGTAGAAAGGGCTGTGTGGACGTGCAGCCGACTAGACTAGCATATGACACGGTCGATGGCTTGGTCTCACTAGCCATGGAGCATTGGATGCTAACCGGATAATATGGACTTGGAAAGTCTTGTCGGATTCGATGTAGTCGGATCCGAGTCGAGATAAGGTTCGAGTCGGACAGACCCAACTATGAAACACAGCGATATGTCATCTGCGAGTCTCTAGTGCAACATACGTTCTATGTCCTAAGACCTGAGCTGACGCATGTACTCGGGATGGTGACAGACCTGCTTTGGGCCGACCAAACGCTACTCCGTGACTGGGTAGTTACAAAGGTAGGTTTCGGGCTTGTCCAGACCCATGCTGCGAGACATGGTCGAGCAAGATGGGATTTGCCCCTCCGGCCAGGAGAGGTATACGCTGGGCCCCTTGTATGATCCAACTAGGATAAGCATGTCCATGTGACAAGGATTATGAGATAATCCGGATTATGGTCGGCATCACTGAAATGAGAAAGAACTTGGGCTAGCACAAGGATGACAGACTCGCCTGGAGCCCGACAACATATATCGTGTGGCAAAAGGAATGGAAGTATGATGTACAAGTTCACCTAACCAGCTTCATAGTCTGCTTGGTGTTCGGCATGCCTTGCTAGAGGCCGCTACCAACTATGTAGTTCGGAGGGGATCCGAACTGCGACCAAGCCGACTTGAACCTAAGGGGTCGCGCGCTTAAGGGAAGGAACCTACGAGGTCAGATCCGAGGACACTGGTCGGATGTGATCTGAGCTGTATTCGGATTGTGGCCAAGTAGACTTATGGGCTTTAGGGTCCGTGTGAGGCCCAAGTGTTGAGCCCGCGACAGACGCCTATATAAAGTGGAGGTGCCGCACACTCATTGAGTTGATCAGTTCGGCGTTGTCACTAGGGTTTGCATGTGTTGCGAATAGACACCTCCACTTGCCACCGACTGTGTGATCGGACCTAGCAGTCCGCCGCACGGAGTTCCTCCTGCACGCGCGGATACCGTTAGAGGCGGTGCACCTGCGCCACTCTGGCGAACTTGTATGTTGGATCGGACGACCGTCTATTCGAGGGAGATCGGTCGAGGAGGAGACGAACCATGCGGACGCGCTGCCCAACTCTTCTTCCGCTGCACGGCACTACGCGTCTAGTGGTAACAAACTGTGATCCATCTCCCGTAGTATGTTCCTGGATGTTCTGCGCGTAGGAATTTTTAATTTGCAGTCGACGCACCCTACCGTAGAACCCAACACTATGGAGTTGTTGCTATCTTCGACAAGCTTGTTGCCTTCCTTCATAGTTCGACTGGATCGATATTGCTCAAAAATCAGTTTCTATACACGGATGTGCACTGTGATGCAATTCAATATGATGATCACAAGCATGAGGACCCATATACTCAGTGGCGCCTGGCAACTTATTTCAATGGATCACCTCTTCTTATTTGTATATAGGGCACCGCTGATGTTACTATGTAAGCAGGTGTTGTCTCCCATGGTCGCACTCTCCAGACCTATTCCAACATTCGTTGCAGGGTATTCTGGATGGATACTACTGTGCTAGCTCCAACACCTTCTCCCTGGTTTAGTATTGATACTCTTGGAGGAAACTCAGTCTTCCTTGGACAAAACTATCCAATGATGGTGAAAGGCGATCCAGCTGCTGTTCACACAACGTTACTACCATTTATGAGAAGCAATTGTATCTATACCTCGGACATTGCTATGGTTCCCTACCGTGGCTATCACAATATGCGTCCTAACATAGGCCACTTGAGCCTGGATGGTCAGTCCTGCGTTGGTCTCGAGATTGACAGTAGCTGGCCCTTCCCAGAGAATCACTTCTGGTTCAAAGCAAGCGTTTCCAACGCCAAGGATTGGTTGAGCTGAAGTTCATTTCATTGCTTGTTATTTGTTGTGTGATGAAAACTTTAGTACTTACTAGAATGTTTTCTTGGAACTAATCTATAATACAACATGTATCCTCGTTGTCGTTGTGTGTTGATGACTTGTTGTATGTAATGAATGGTACATTTGCATATGCATGTCAAAAACTCAATTTATAAATGGTTTTTGACTCACTTCTGGGAGCGTTAGTGCCGTAGTAGTATATCCAGCATCCGTTGTAGTATGAAGTTGCCACATCACATAGAGCCAACCAATAGTTAGTTCTAGTTAGATCAACTAGAGCTACGTGTCGCACGGAGGCCGAGAAATATGGTGATAGCATGACTGCGTGAGGTGGGCTTGTACGTAGTATGATGTAGGCACAGAGCTTGCCGTGTTTCCTACTCTTATGGTCTAAATGTGGAGAAGATTTGGTCGAGTTCTTCCTCCTTTTGCCGACATGTGGGACATCCAGCATCTAGGTTGTGTCATGCAAGAAAATGGAGTGGTAGTTGAAGCCATGTGATGTGCATCTTGTGTTAAACTGTAAAGAGAATCTTACTACTCTTGAGTAGGAGTAACTCCAAAAGCGGCCACTGAAGATCTTTATTAGATGTTTTTTCATCACCAGCACGCCGAGGTGAAAGATGTGCAGGTTCAGTGGGTCCTCTTGTATTTTCACTAACATGTAGGGCCGCATGTGAGCAAACAGATGATGGGATCCGTGCATATGCTGGCTGGCTGAGAAGAGAGATAGAGGAGGGCTGAGAACGGACTCCAGGAAATTTGTTCTATGTAACCAGCACCTCGATATAGGCTCAATATAGTGGGGTGACATGGGCCATAACTAGAATTCACGTCTAGCAGTACAACACAGGCCACCCACACGAGTCCCATCCGACACCAATTTTCTAGGAGTCCATGCTACAACCATCTCTTCTCCCACCTGTTTTCTCAGCCATTGCGCGGTGGGCGGGGTAGGGGTTTGCCGATAGTCGGTTTGCTCAACTGCGGTCCCACTTGTAAGTGAAAATGCAACACAGCACGCATTCCCCCTTGAGCGGCGTGCCGGACCAATCGCGTGCGGGTATGACGCGAACATGGCAGGCTTTTCCTTTTGAACTTTTTGTAACTTGTAAAATTTGGTTCTGCTCCATGGCGAGACCGATAGTTAGAAATAACGATTTTCCCTAAAGTAATGAGAAGTTTGGTTCTGGCGCGGTTTAGGCATGGAGTACGTACTAAAATTATGAAGTTAATGCGAAAGGTAAGATAATTACTAGTAGTACCATATACTACTACTCCCTCTCTCTCGGTTTATAGGGCGTGCGCGTACCCCTAGGTCGTCAATTTGACCAACCTAATACATATATCAATATAAACTTCAGATGTTCTACTTTCAAACCTTATAATTTTTGTGTTATGTACTTTATATTAGGGTGATAAAATTGACAACCTAGGTATACGTGCAGGACTTGTAAACTGAAATGGATGGAGTACATGGATTTGAGGGAAAGATAAAGATACATACGGATCCATCAAAGACATCCTCACGCCCTAGTGCGTCGGGTCACCAACCGGCGTGTGAGGAGCAGCAGCGTTGGTGGCGAGCTCAACGTGCTTCTGAACAATGTCGTCCAAGGTTGTCCTGTGGTCCAAGAAGGCCAGCGACCTATCGTCCTCCTCTGGCATGTAGTAGTCGTTGTCAACGGTGTCTTGGTGCGCTAGGCACTGCACGGCGAGCGCGACCTTGAGGTGGACATTCTCCGGCGTGACGGCAGACAGTCGAAGGGCCACCAGTGCGTCGAAGAGGTTGTCACCATAGAAGCCGTTGAGGGTGGCAGGCATCGCGGAGCCTGGGTGCATGGGCTGGAGGCGCATGTCAAGGTCGTCCACGAGCTTCTTGACGACGGTGAACGTGTCGAGGAAGCCGACGAGGACCTCGTCGAACAAGGATACAAAGCTGGAGACGTTCCTCGGTGCCGGGCCGCAGGCCGGCGTCATGGACCATATGGCACAGCCGACTGATGCTCGTGCTCATCGCCTCCATGGGTCTAGCTTCTAGTCAACTGATCTTGCGATTGGAGTGATCACTCTTGCCCTTGGTTAGGGTGCATAGGTGCGTAGGATTTCGTAGATTGGACTGGCGGGGAGCCTTTATATGAGAAGTGCAGACTGCGTTGCATTAATGTGTGTGTTGGCCATCTACTCCTCGGCCCTCTGCTGCACCTGCCTTTGGTTGTATTACAGGTGGGCCAGCCACCTGTTGGGCCCACATGTCATACACCCAAAGGCAGGTGCAGTAAGTCAATGAAGCTGCGTCCCCCTTCGTGCCAGTGCAGTATAGTCATCTCACCGGACCTCTAGTTGGGGCCAAACGAGAGAACTTTGATGCTTACTGGTTTATTGGTCCCCTTTGCATTTTGCGCCAAGTTTTTACCTTTGATTAAGTAATAAAATGTTAATGCATGTAACCAAAAATGTTGTGTACAAGTCACCTTACAAAAACCAAATAATCCCAAAACACTTAGGCACGGTACATTAACTCCCTCCTCATTTCCTATTTCGTGACATATCAACCAATGAGAGATGTGGGCCATGCATGCTTTCAATGACTTGAGACTACCAAACATGACATGCAATGGTTAGTTCATTGCATGTAATCCTATTAATTAGCAAAAATACATTAAGTTCTCTCGCTTTCCCCTTCGTCTTGGTCATGGTGCACAACCTAAGAGCATGGTTAACAGTATAGCCAGCTGCTATGTCATATAGAGCCATCACTCGTAGCCATCTCATATAGAGCCATCACTCGTAGCCACTCATACAATAAGGTTAGCTATAAGGCTGGCTATAAGAGTACTACTTTTCTCATCTCTCTCTCTCTCTCTCTTTCTTCATATTTATTGTTTTGGCCTAGGAATCCGCATATAGCTAGGCTCTTGCATGAGAGCCCACTCCTCTTTTTCACTTGCTATAAGATGACTTATACACCTAGATGGAGGGAGTAGTCTCAAGTCATTGGATGCATACGCACCCCACGTCTCGTATTGCGTGATTTCTTTTTTTCATGGCAAAAAACAGGGAACGAGGAAGGTAGTTAATACACCACTCCTAAAAGTTTTGGGATTACTATTTGGTTTTCGTAATGTGACTAATGCACCAGTACAGAGGGAGTACAATAGTAGTCTTTGATTCCAATTTTTCGTTGGTAGCTTACAAAGCTGAGCGCTCGGTGAGTACAATAGTAGTCTGATTGATGAGACTTCGAATTTGAGCCATCTACCGGAAGGAATAAAACAATACACCATGTATTTATTTACAGAGGGAGTAGTACATTTTTTGAGACATGCATTACTAGATATTGCTAGTCAAATACTAAATCCAGATGGATGTGGTAGTACTACTAAATCCAGACGGTGGTGCTAGTACTAGTAGTAGTACTACCAATGTAGTAGTACTGTACTACCGGTTGGTCAAATTATTACGTGCTGCTCCTCACAGTGAAGTGACAAGACCCTGTGCCGGAGATGACACCTGTGTATAGGCGCCGTGTTCGGCATACCATAGTCAGCCTCACCGTCTGTAGTCATTATCATCATGGCTGTAGAGCTAGCCTGCTTACAACTAGCCGTGATCGACATAATTTCCCATGCGTAGATGCCCGTGCATTGCACGAAACACCAAGATTGGGGGTGGACAGCACCGGCAGCGGCCATCACGCCAGATTTTTCCATGGCCTTATAGATGTGGTGGGAAGGAGATAAGGCTAATTGTGAGAGACAAGGAGTTGTTTGTAAATAGGGAACACGTGCGAGCATCTTTTTGCAAAACTAGAGAAGTTTGGTTTGTATGCGTCAGATCTAGATCCGACGGCTATTGGTGAAAGATGGCAGGCACAACATCATCACCAACTCAGGACCTCTTTGATTCGCAGGATTTTGAAAACGCAGGAATAGGATGCGACAATATTACACCGGAGCAAAGTAGGTGATCCAGATTGGGGCACCAGGTGAGCAATGGAGGGGCATCGATGCCAAATGCATCACAAGTAAATTTGGCACGTGTTTTGGCCTACATAGTGGAGGACCATTATAGCCACTTTTGTACTACCTCGTATTTAGTGTAAAATTTTGACCATAGATTTACCTAAGAAAATGCCAATGCATGTCACCAAAAATTATACCATTTGAAATTATGTTCAAATATGAATCCAACGATATATTTTTAGTGACATGCATTAACATTTTCTCAGTTAAATCTATGGTCAAATTTTGATACTACAAAATAGGAAGAGTGTAAGTGCATCTAGTGCCACTCCTAGTTGGTTTTGGAGTATTGACGACAAACCTGGTTGAGGGACTAATGTGTTTGTGAGAATTGCCGGATAACACAGGTAGTAGTACCTCATTGATTAGGTTTACCTACCAGAGATGACCCCTAAAAATGTGTGAAGACATTGAAGACAATGGTGGTCTGTGAACATATTCACATAGAAGACTATGACATGAGAAGACATCGCATGAAGACTATGGAGCGTGAAGACATAGTTGTTTCGTTGTTCCCTTTTCTTCTTTGTTGCGTCATAGGAACCACCGCACTGTTAAGTGGGGTCCAAGTGAACAAAGTCAGAGTGACTGAAGTGATGCTCAACCAAATCCTATGTCTTCGAGCAAAGACAATGAGAGCAAATCTTATCCAGAGCTGGATGAGTCAGCTTTACTTGTAGCCCAACTCAAGCTGCCGCGTGTGTTTGAAATCTGACCGTTGGAACACGTGTCAGTTCCTTAGTGACCCAGGGTCATTTCGAACAAATCAGTTCTGGTTGCCTAGTGGCTATAAATAGCCCACCCCTACACCATAAATTGGTGGCTGCTCAGATTAGTACACGGCTTTTGTCGTTTGAGAGCAACCCACCTCCGAAGCATTTGAGAGAGAGATCCTTGCGAGGACAAAGCCCAAAACACCCAGAGCCCAAAGAGTGTTTGGCATCACTGAAGTCTTTCTGTCCGCGTGATCTGAAGACTTGTTACACTTGAGGACTATGAATCCTCCAGCCGGTTAGGCGTCGCGTTCTGAGCATCCAAGAGTCATTGTGGATTGCCGGCGAACAAAGTCTGTGAAGGTTCGGAAGTCTACCTTGAAGACTTACCAGAGTGATTGGGCGAGGACTAAGTGTCCTTAGCTCAAGGGGAATAAGGTGAAGACGCGGTCTTCTGAGTTAAATCTCAGCCTCCCTAACCAGACATACATTTGACACCGCAACATGAACTGATCCAACAAATCTCTGTCCTCACCAAGAAATTGGTTCTATTTCTTACTCCGCTTTACTTACAGATTGTCTTCGTGAAGTCATTGCCTGCTTGCATTATCTATTTGACTTCACTGTGTGACGACTATTGTTGTTTTGCTTCATACTATCTTCCATCCTGATCCATTCTGCCTTGCAGCTAATAGTCTTCGTGCTTTCACTTCATTGAATACTTGACTATGGCTTGCCTAGTGTAGTCTACCTTCCGCTGCATGTCAATAGGTTCATTTCTATTGTTTGTCTTCGAAACTCATATGTTTTGAAGACTTTCATAAAAATTGCCTATTCACCCCCCTCTAGTCGATAACTAGCACTTTCAATTGGTATTAGAGCAAGGTACTCCCTTGTTCTGTGTGATTCGGTTTAACCACCTGGAGTTTTAGCTATGTCGACTGCAGGGATAATCAAAGTCTCCGTTGCGTGCCCTGTCTTCGATGGCACTGATTACCCCTACTGGAAGAATAAGATGCGCGTGCATCTTGAAGCCATTGATGTCGATCTATGGTATGTCGTCAAGAACGGCGTTCCCAAGACTGGTGAACGTGTCACCCCTGCTGATGTCAAGAAGTTCGTTCAACTAGATTCTACTGCCAAGAACATCATCTGTGGTCATCTGACCAAATGACAGTATGGCCGTGTGAGTGCTTTGGAAACGTCGAAGCTAGTCTGGGACTGGCTCTCCAAGGTCAATGAAGGCGTCTCAACCCAGAGAGACTCATGGACCAGTGTTCTTCACAACCTCTTCAACCTCTTCAAGAGAAACAACAATGAGAATGTCCAGCTCACGCTTGATCGCCTCACTGACATCACAACTGAGCTTCATGCTCTTGGCGCCACTGAGATCACCAAGCATGAAATCGCCAAGACACTCCTGAGATCACTTGACAGCTCGTTTGACACCCTAGCCCTGACGATTCAAGAACGCCCTGACTTCAAGACACTCGATCCGTCTAACATACTTGAGAGGCTTAACACACATGAGTTCAGCTATCTGAGAAAAGAGACATCTATGGTCCCAACTATGGCCGAACTCGCACTTTGAAGGCAAAGGTTGTTTCCTCATCTGAAGAAGAATCTGACTGCAGTTCTGGTGATCCTGAAGACATTGGAAAGGAGCTTGCTATGCTTGTGAAGAAGTTCCAAAAATTCACTAAGAAGAAAGGCTTCAGAAAGTCTTCATGATCCAGCTCGAGAAATGATGAAGCTTCTACTCATGACCACAAGAAGAGAACATGCCACAAGTGCAAGAAACCTGGTCACTACATCTCTGAGGGTCCTCAGTGGGCAATGAGAACAAGAAGAAGAAGAGCAAGGAATATGATTCTGATGACAAGAAGAAGAAGAAATCCTCAAAGTCTTCTTCCAAGTCTTTGTCCAAGTCTTCATCTCACAAGAAGAGCTCATCTGGCAAGGCTCGTGCTTTTGTTGGCAAGGAGATGGATTCAGAGGAGGAGTCTGCTTCTGAGGAGGCAGAGGTGGAGTCTGAGGAGGAGTCCGACTCTGGCGTTGCAAGTCTAGCTCTAGCTACAGCATATGTTGCCAAGTCCATCTTCAACACTGAAGACAATGGCTCCATCACCAGCGCTGATGCTAATGACAAGCACGACTCTGCTCCCACCTACTGCTTCATGGCACGTGGTGCCAAGGTAAACTCACGCGATGCTTACTTTCAAACATCAAGCAAAGATGACTCTGATTGTGAATCCAAACCTAGCTACAAAACACTTGCTAAAATTGCAACTGAACAACGGAAAGCTATGGAACATATTCAAAAATTGCTAGACAAAAGCGATGACCTATTGGACGCCGAAATGACCCGATCTCAGTCCTTAATTGAAGGCATCAAAAATCTTCATGTTAAGTACGAGGAACTTGAAAGTCCTCATGAAACGCTCTCAACAACTCATGAAAAGCTTTCCTATGATTATCTTCAAAGGAAGCAAGAGCTTGAGAAATTGAGAGCGGCTCATGAAGATCTTCAAAAGGAGAACGTGTCACTTCGCGCTCTACAGATCAGTCCCGCTCAGGAAGGATTTGAACCACCATGTCTAAAATGCCTTGAGCGTGATAACGCTACTTCTGTTGCTGAATGTTCTACTGCTGCTACTGTCGCAATATCTTCAGCTGCTGATGTGGTAACTAACCCCTCTGCTGAGGATACCACTACTATTGCGGATGAAAGTGCTAGGTTGAAGACATTGCTTGAGACAGGAATGTACAAAAGTCTCAAAGGGCATCAGACACTGTGTGATGTCCTCAAAAAGCAGATTCTGAACCGAAACCCTAGGAAAGAGGGTGTTGGGTTCGAGAGGAAAATGAATGTTGATGGTTTTTACTGGAAGCCTGAGCAGTACCCCAAAACCACATGGGTTGCTGCAAAGGGACCTTCAGTGGATCCATCCACCTTATCTGGTTTCACTTGTGCTAACCCGATTATCATTGATGAATCCTTTGATGCAAACTATAAACTATTTAAGAATCAGAAAGGTGAAGTGTTTGCCAGGTTTATTGGTACTAACTACATGAATGGGCCACCTATGAAGAAGAACTGGGTGCCCAAATGGTGTCTTGATAATCTTCCTGTGAATGTCATCATGACACCACAAGGAAAGAAGACAAACCCCAGACCAAAGGCTTCATATGGTCCAAAGGCTTCATATAGACAGAGGACTCACCCGAGTCACCCTAACGCCAATGTTTTGCAGGGAAATCATACTCAGACTTATGAATATGAGCGTGTTTCTTCAAACCCCTATGTTCATAAAACCAAAAACTTTTCTGCTTATTCATATGAGTATTATTCACCTCCTGCAAGGCTATTTGCTAGGGCTCCAAAGCCGAAGTTCTTAGATGGTGCACTTAGACCCATTGCTTCTAAGCCACCCCTGAAGATGTGGGTGGTTAAGAAAACTTAACTCTCTTTTGCAGGGAAAGGTCTCCAGCCGGAAATCAAAGGCGTCCGATGTTTATGTTGGGGACCTAAAACATCTTGTAGGGCGCACGATAAAATGCCCAAATGGTCTTACTATGTATTTTGTTCCTGAATCGCTTGCCAATCATCCTATCAGCCCTAACCTGGATCTGAGCTTTGATAATCCGCCTGTTCGTCAAATGTTTATGCTTCACAATACCCTTGGTGAAGCCTATCCCCCTAACTGTACTGTAGGGTATGACACCACATGCTTCAGAATGGATTATGGACAGTGGATGCACTAAGCATATGACTGGTGATCTAAGTCTTCTCATGGACTCAACCTTACGTCCATCTGACAAGAGTCACATCACATTTGCTGACACTGGTAAAAGCAACGTATTGGGTCTAGGTAGAGTTGCAATCTCAAAGGATCAGCACATGGATAAAGTGATGCTTGTTGAATCCCTTGGTTTCAACTTAATGTCTGTTTCGATGCTTTGTGATTTGGACATGATTGTGATATTTGGAAAATATCATTGCCTGGTTCTAATGGAATCTGACAAGTCTCTAGTCTTTAAAGGATATCGGAAAGATGATCTGTATATGGTAGATTTCTCAGCAGGACCACAGTTGGTCGTATGTCTTCTAGCAAAAGCTTCAGAGTGTTGGCTCTGGCATCGGAGGCTAGGGCATGCTGGCATGAGGAACCTGTACACTCTCGCGAAGAAGAAACACGTCGTAGGCATCGAGGGCGTCAAGTTCAAGAAGGATCATCTGTGTGGTGCCTGTGAAGCTGGAAATATGACAAGGGCCAAGCATCCCTCGAAGACAATCATGACGACATCTCAACCCTTCGAGCTGCTTCACATGGACTTATTTGGCCCTACTCACTACTCTACTCTTACTACCACTGCTTTCCTCTATGGCTTCATCATTGTTGATGATTATTAAAGATATACATGGGTGCATATAATCCTCTACAAGATTGAAGTGCAGGATGTCTTCAGACGCTTCACAAATCGTGCCATGACGAACTATGGCATCAAGATCAAGCACATCAGAAGTGACAACGGCACAGAGTTCAAGAACATAGGCCTCAACACTTATCTTGATACATTGGGGTATCACTCATGAGTTCTCTGCTCCATATACACCTTAGCAGAATGGCATCATGGAGCGCAAGAACAGGACACTCATTGAGATGGCTTGGACGATGCTTGATGAATACAAGACTCCAAGAAAGTTCTGGCCCGAAGCCATTGATACTGCATGCCATGTCATCAACCGTGTTTCTCTTCACAAGCTTCTGAAGAAGACATCCTACAAGCTTCTGACTGGAAAGAAACCAAATGTAAGCTACTTCATAGTATTTGGTGCTAGGTGCTGGATCAAGGATCCACATCACACTTCAAAATTTGCACCGAAAGCACATGAAGGTTTTATGCTTGGTTATGGAAAGGATTCGCACTCCTACAGAGTTTTCAACCTCTTTCACTACAAAGTGGTTGAAACTGTGGATGTGTGGTTCGATGAGACTAAGGGCTCGCAAAGAGAGCACCTGCCAACTGTGCTATATGAAGTCCCTCCTAGTGAATCAATCAAACTTATGGGTACTGGAGAGATCATACCTTCTGATGCACAGGCTGAAGAGGAACTTATCATTTCTGCGCCTAGTCAACCTGAAGACAATGCTCAGCCTGAAGTCAACGCTCAAAATGAAGACAATGATCAGCAAGAGCAAAATCTTCGTCCTGCACATCCTCGTGTTGCAAATGAAGTACAGATTGAGAAGATAATCGATGGCATCAATGCACCTGGTCCACTCACTCGTTCAAAAGCAACGCAACTAGTAAATTTCTATGGGCACTTTGCATTTGTCTCAATATCTGAACCCAAAAAAGTTGCTGAAGCCTTCATGGAACCTGAATGGATTCAAGCTATGCAAGAAGAGCTTCAACAGTTCGAGCTGAACAATGTGTGGGAATTGGTCAAGCATCCTGATCCTCGCAAGCACAACATCATTGGCACCAAATGGATATATCGCAACAAGCAAGATGAGCATGGTCAAGTTGTCAGAAACAAGGCTCGTCTTGTTGCTCAAGGATATACTCAAGTTGAAGGGATTGACTTCGATGAAACATTTGCCCCGGTGGCTAGGCTTGAAGCCATTCGCATACAGCTAGCCTATGCCAACCATCACAACATCCTTCTGTACCAAATGGATGTGAAGAGTGCCTTTCTCAATGGCAAGATTGAAGTAGAAGTGTATGTTGCACAGCCACCCGGATTTGAAGATCTGAAACATCCTGATATGGTATACAAGCTCAACAATGCACTGTATGGCCTCAAACAAGCTCCTCGCGCTTGGTATGACACTCTCAAAGACTTCCTGAAGAGCAAAGGCTTCAAACATGGTTCTCTACATCCAACACTCTTCACGAAGACATATGATGGAGAACTATTTGTATGCCAAATCTATGTGGATGACATTATCTTCGGCTGCACTGACAAGAGATACAGTGATGAGTTTGGACAGATGATGCAAGAGCAATATCAGATGTCCATGATGGGTGAGCTGAAGTTCTTTCTTGGTCTTCAAATTCATCAGAAGAGCAACGGCATCTTCATATCTCAAGAAAAATACCTCAAAGATTGCCTGAAGAAGTTTGGAATGCAAGATTGCAAAGGGTACACGACGCCAATGCCAACCAAGAGTCATCTGAGTCCCGATGCCAATGGTAAAGAGTTTGATCAAAAGGTATACCACTCCATGATTGGTTCTTTACTTTATTTATGTGCATCTAGGCCAGATATAATGCTTAGTGTTTGCATGTGCGCCCGATTCCAAGCTGCACCAAAGGAATCGCATCACTTAGTTGTGAAGCGAATTCTTTGATATTTGGCTTACACCCCAACACTGGGATTATGGTATCCAAAGGGCTCAGAGTTTGATCTAGTTGGATTCTCAGATGTTGATTATGCTGGTGATAAGGTTGATCGCAAGTCCACATCAGGCACATGTCACTTTCTGGGACGATCACTTGTCTGGTGGTCTTCAAAGAAGCAGAACTGTGTGTCTCCCTCCACTGCTGAATCTGAATACATTGCCGCTGGATCTTGCTGTGCTCAGCTTCTATGGATGAAGCAAACTCTCAAGGACTATGGTGTCCACCTGAAGCATGTGCCTCTTTACTGCGACAATGAAAGCGCCATCAAGATTGCCAACAATCTAGTACAGCACTCGAAGACAAAGCACATTGAAATTCGTCATCACTTTCTCAGAGATCATGTCATGAAGGATGATATTGATATCATTCACATCAACATTGAAGAGCAACTGGCAGATATCTTCACAAAGCCCTTGGATGAGAAAAGGTTTTGCAAGTTGCGGTGTGAGCTAAATATCTTAGAATCCTCAAATGTCCTGTGATTGGACACACATCCTAAGACTTATGCATGTTGATGACTTAGATGTGCAACACACGAAGTAACGTATATCTTGAATCAGTGAAGACATACACTCTAAGTGTGAATACATTAATGCGGAATTTGACTTCGGAGCGCCACGATAATTGTGCGCCGTGTCTGGGTCTAATACTTCCTATACGGTGGGTAACGCCACCACCAAACTTTTTGTTTGAATTATTTCATCTGGCATGTCATTTGCAAAGTCTTCGCATTTGACTTGTGTTCAACATTGATTTGACTTTATGTTTATCTTCACAGTATTGATTTGGTCTTTTTCAGATATATATATATATATATATATATATATATATATATATATTTGTGTTTTGTCCTCTACAGCATTCACTTATAGCTATGTCTTCATGCTTGAATCTTTTGATCTAAGTGAATGTGATCGGACCCTAACCTCTTCTATGCTTCTATCTCGAATTCTATCTATCCAAATCATATGTATTCTATTGAAACTGTCGAATGTCTTCTCTGAGTCCCTGTCAGCAGAAGATATAGAGACAAAAGTTGAATCTGTTTTAAATGCTATATCCTTATTGCCTGAAACCCGAAGAAGACGGAACGACCACCCGACAGTCCAGGCGTGCGTGGGAACATGGAACAACTTCCAATGTGTTGCATGTTTGCCACGTGTCCCTCAGATGTGAACCGCCAGGGGCACCTGCGTAATTGCGCTGTGTTGTCCCTTTCCTTATAAATACACATCACATCGCGGTCAAAATACTTCTTCCACCTCTCCACCTCGCACAAACCCTAGCGATACTGCTAGCTCTCGACGACGCCGGTGACAAAGCGCTTAGCTGCCGCGACCTCACCGACGCCGTCCTCACGCCGGCTGCGGACCTCGTCTCCTCCGCCGCCGCCGTAGGTTTCTTCCGTCGCCAAGTTAGGGCAAGGGAGATTGAACTGCTCGGCCTCCAACTCCACTCCATCTAGCAGTTCTTCGTGTGGTAATTAAAACTTACTTTTTACTGTCTTTTTGATCCGATAGATCCATCCGCTACACCAAAAGTGGTTTCTAAACCTACAAAATTGGATCTATCATGTTCTGCATCTGATATCATGCCTAGTATATTAACTTATGCTTCACAACTTGTTAGATTTCTCACTTGTACTTATTCTTTGATTCGTACAAATCTGGAACCAACTCTCAATAAATAAGTGAATTTCTTCGCGCTATGAGGTCAATGTCTTCAAACTGATTTATCTTCAAAATCTTCTAAGAATGCATATGACCTCTACCCCTTCCCTCGCATCTCTAATGCTGTCACAGGTACACGTCCGTGGGAGAAGCCCTTGGTTCTCATAGTCTGCATTCATTTGCAGACTTCTTACAGCGTCACATGAATTCTCCTAAAGCCAGTTCCTGTCTGACCAGCAAAAGGAAGCCATTCATTGTTCTGGAGCCTCTCAGTCTGAATATTATGGCAACAGAAAAATCAGCAAGGAAAGGCGGCAGACAGCGCCGTGTGAATACATCCAAAGACTTGCCACCTGATCTGTATGAAATGTACAAGACAGATCCTGAAGAAACCTATGGCGAACGCAAGACTCGAATCCAATAGATTCGAAGATATTGGGCAGAGGAATGGTTCAAGTACATATTTGTCACTGCTGAGGATGCAGAGAAGAATGCCATCAAGCGACCCTGGGGACATATCTTATACAGAAATCTTCAACCCAAGTCCAAGTCGGAAGCCATTGCTCAATGCTTCTATCCTTGCATGGTCCGAGGACCACAGCCTGAAAATGCCGACCCATCCTCTCTACTATGGTGTCGCGAAGACAATCTGTTCAAGCGCAACTACAAGTTTGCCAAGGATTTTGCTGTGAAGAACAAGAAGAATCTTGGATGTAATTTCAACCCAGGTCCTTCTGCACCCAGAGCTGATGGCACACGTGATGCCAATCCAAATGTCATCGGCCCCTTCGACAACTTTGATGGTTTCCTCTCCTACATCTCCGCTCAGCGGGCTACTGTGGATCAATCTGTGGATGATGCTGAAACTGATGAAGCGCCAGCTCCACCAAAGCCACAGAAGCAGAAGAAAACAAAGGCTTCAAAGCCCTCTGCTGCTCGTAAAGCTTCGCGCCTGAAGCCATTGGCCACTGCACCTCCTGAAACCAGTGTGCAATCAGAAGATCTTTCTCGTGTCTCCAGGAAGACAGAGAAGTCCAAGAAGAAGATGCCCATCAAGAGTTCTGGGCATGCACTGACCCCCGCTGCCGTTCTGAGGAACGAAGATGAAACCATTGATCTATCAAGTGATGAAGATCTTGGTGATGATGCTCTTGAGCTACTGATAAAGAGCAAGCAAGAGGCGGAGATCTTCAACGATCTGCCCCTCTTTGATGTGGACATCTTGAATAACTTCATTGATGAGTGGTTTGAAAACCCGAGCCTCAGCATTGATGATCTTCGGCTTCCAATTGGCATCAGTGTCTCCTTCCATGGAGCCATAGCTAATGAGGTGGCTCTAGCTCAGAAGATAGTCGAGCTGAAAAACAAGATTTATCATGAGAAAGCTCAGTTCAAGAGGAACATGGCCAAGCTCAGCGTGGCTGATGTTCAAAACTTCAAGCAGATGCTGCATGAACTCAAGGAGCAGTTTCACAAGAAACATGAAGAAGCTAAAGGATCAAGAGAGCGGATGAAACTATCCGCAAGTAAATGTGTTCAAGTTCATAATGAAGCTGAAAAGCGCAAGGCACTTGGGCGTCCTGGCATCGACCCCAAGATGGCTGCCAAGAAGAAGGCTGCTGTGTCCCAAGCTGAAGCATCAGGGCGGGAAGCACCTCGCACTGTCTTCCCTGCCAGCATGACCGGCTCAAAGCCTAAGGTCCCCACAGCCGCTTCAGAACTAAAGAAGACAAGGGCAGCAGAAGCCGAAGCCAGAAAGCGCAAGAGCAAGAATGCCACTAATGGTGCTCCACAGACCAAGAAGAGGAAGATCTCCGCCCTTGTTGTCGAGCCCCTTGTTGTCGAGCCCATCTCAGTTGCTTGTCCTGCATCCGCATACCAAGAGCGTCATGTGGTGATCCATGAGCCTGCTTTCACAGAGGCTCCTGAAGTTGAAGAAGTTCCAGCTGTTGACCCCACTGCAGCTGAAGACATTGGTCCCCAAGAAAATGTAGATGATGATGAAGTCCTTCCTCAGATAGAGCACCAAACGGTATCATCGCCTGTTTTCACGAACAGCGAACTCATCACCATTGGTCGTCCCCTGACGCCAATTGCTCAGGATGATTCATGGGCTAATCGCCCTCAAGACTCCCCCCGTCAAGATGAGACACCAAGTACTCCACCACCTCAAGTCACCACTCCGGTGCTTGATGATGACGACTATGTGGTACAGCCAACTCCCTCTCCAAAAGCGTCACCTGCATTCCACAGGCTTCGCAAAGGACCAAGGCCACAAGTCCCTCTGCTGAGTGTTCTAGAAGGAGAAGTGCAACACAACTCAGTGGCACGTCAAGTGTTTCCTGAAGCCACTCCAACTGCGAACATCTCTGAGTCTGAAGCAAAGGCTTCTGAAGACATTCCGGCTGCATCAGCCGATGACAACCACGAACCTCTTCATGAAGAAGAGCGAGTTGCCACACCCCCTACCAACCAAGAAGTTGTTCTCGAGGAGAACGAGCCTGTGCCCGACCCTCCAGCTACTCAAGTGGAGGTTGAAAACATTGTGGCCGCCAGCCACAACACCACTGAAGCCAATGACATTGTCATGGCTGAAGATATTGTGGCGCCTGAAATGAATATGGTGCCTGAAGCTAATGTTGCACCTGAAGCCAATGTAGAAGCCCAGGTCAATGCCACTACTCCTGTACCGCCTCCAAGGCCTCACACCATTGAGCAAGCATTTGATCATGGTCAACTTGTCACCGTCCGCTGGCCCATTCTGGTTCCTCCGCCTGCTCCCGGACCGCAGTTTGACTATCATGTGGAGCACAGGCCTCAGATCCAGAAGCCAAAACCCAGGCTGCCAAGGTTTCCAGCGCAGTTATTACTCGTGTATCTTATACAATCAAGGGTGCATCTTTCCCCATATGCGTCTAGACTGCGAAGCC
This sequence comes from Triticum aestivum, assembly GCF_018294505.1. NCBI lineage: Eukaryota > Viridiplantae > Streptophyta > Magnoliopsida > Poales > Poaceae > Triticum > Triticum aestivum. Next base: position 208,028,390 of record NC_057802.1, on the reverse strand, counting down.
ATTGCTGGTCTGCCCTGCTTGGAAGAAGCCCTCGACTACTTCAGAGATGCTGGCCTTCTATAGTTTGTGACCGACAAAGATAATTGGAATGAGGAGCTTCTGCTACAATTCTATGCCACTCTTCACATTCGCGGCTACAACAGGGATCCGAAGACTTGGGTCCTCTAGTGGATGACAGGCAATGTACACCATGAAGCCAAAGCTCTTGATATCATTGAGCTTACTGCCCTACCCACTCCAGGTGAATTGTATGAACCTGGTTGTCAGCTTCACCGCAATGCTCTGGAGAGCATATTCCTGAAGCCTGAGCCTAATATGAGCCAAATGCTGAGCATGATGAAGCCACTGCCACAAGATGCTGAATATCCAAAGGAATTCTTTGTTGAAGACCTAGAGTATCTGCCCCGCACCATCTATCATATTATAAGGTGAACTCTATGGCCGGTCAAAGGACATTCTCCTGCAGCAAAGCTTGAAGGCGCAATGAAGACATTGGTTTTCTATATTCTCAATGGCATCAGCTTCAATGCTCGGGATTTCTTCATCAGGCAACTTGCTGCATCTGGCTCTGATCTCTTTGGTCTGAAGTTTTATGCTCCATGGGTAATGCGCCTCGTCAAGCTCCACTCTTCTATCAACTATCAACCCTCTGCACGCAATCATATTATCTTCCTGCCAGAGGTTGATATGTCTATCGAAGCTATTTACCCAGAGCCTACCAAGAAGCCAATTTATCTTCACAATGTTGATCGCCAAAGTTTATCACAACCAATTGAGGGTGTTCTTGCGGCAACTCGTGTTTATCCTCTGGCTGGTACTACACGTGCACCTCATCGTGCAACAACTGAAGCCACTGAAAGCACTATTTCTCAAAGGCCTCGGAAGCGATCTCGTGTTCTCAATGACCGAGAGCTTCTCGTGGCATTACATCAAAAGAAGGATAAGCATCATTACTGGCTGAAGCGTCAGATGCAGAGCCTCTTGGTGGATGTCAATCGCTTTCACAATCTTGCCACCAAGAATGCATTTGTCACACATGAAACCTGTCGGCGGTCGTGGAAGAGTCTGACACTGCTAAGCTCTGAAGATGATCTTCAACAGGATGGCTTCACAGAACGGTTCAAATTTGATACCACTCCTCCCAGGAATGTTGACTTACGTCGGACTCCCTCTCTTGAAGACTCTGAGTACTCCTCCTCGGCGACCACTATCAATGCCAGAGTCATCGATGACAAAGATGATGCTACTTCACCTACTACAACTTCGCCGTGTATCGACACTGCACCAAGTTCTTCTGCACGACCGGACACCAACGCCGACCCTGCACCTTCACCTACTCCTCATGGGAACGAGTAGAAGCTCTATGTCTTCAAACCTTTTTGGTCCTTCCTGACAAAAGGGGGAGAACCATATGAGTTGATAGTCTTCAAGCGGGTCCTTATGGGTGGTTGCTATACTTTTTGCCAAATGTTCACAACTCTCGATTTTGATACATTTGGTTCTTTGAGTTGTAACACTTAAACTTGATGGTCGTTTGTTACCTTTTTGTCAACTATGTGATGGGACGATAAATTCCACATGTGCGACGATAGATTCCGCACGAAGTTATTCTGCAGATGTCCATTTTTCATTATGCATGCCATTATCTTCGTTATATCTTTTCATGCATGATGAATTGTCTTCTTAAGTTGAAGAGGATCTCCACAAGTACAACCTGCCATGTGCATTTGCATTCAAAAGCACAATACTTATATGCACATCTTTAGGGGGAGCCTGTTGCTACTTATGAAGACAATGCCTTAACCCTTACAATTTCACATACTTTTATCCCCGTTGAAAACTTCAACCAGTTTGTCATCAATCACCAAAAAGGGGGAGATTGCAAGTGCATCTAGTGCCACCCCTAGTTGGTTTTGGAGTATTGACGACAAACCTGGTTGAGGGACTAATGTGTTTGCGAGAATTGCAGGATAACACAGGTAGTAGTCCCTCATTGATTCGGTTTACCTACTAGAGATGACCCCTAAAAATGTGTGAAGACATTGAAGACAATGGTGGTCCATGAAGATATTCACATAGAAGACTATGACATGAGAAGACATCGCATGAAGACTATGGAGCACGAAGACATAGTTGTTTCGTTGTTTCCTTTTCTTTTTCTTGAGTCATAGGAACCACCGCACTGTTAAGTGGGGTCCAAGTGAACAAAGTCAGAATGACTGAAGTGATGCTCAACCAAATCCTATGTCTTCGAGCGAAGACAATGAGAGCAAATCTTATCCAGAGCTGGATGAGTCAGCTTTACTTGTAGCCCAACTCAAGCTGCCACGTGTGTTTGCTATCTGACCGTTGGAACACGTGTCAGTTCCTTAGTGACCCAAGGTCATTTCGGACAAATCAGGTCGGGTTGCCTAGTGGCTATAAATAGCCCACCCCCTACACCATAAATTGGTGGCTGCTCAGAGTTAGTACACGTTTTTTGTCGTTTGAGAGCAACCCACCTCCTAAGCATTTGAGAGAGAGAGATCCTTGTGAGGACAAAGCCCAAAACACCCAGAGCCCAAAGAGTGTTTGGCATCACTGAAGTCTTTCTGTCCGTGTGTTCTGAAGACTTGTTACATTTGAGGACTGTGAATCCTCCTGCCGGTTAGGCGTCGCATTCTGAGCATCCAAGAGTTATTGTGGAGTGCCGGTGAATGAAGTCTGTGGAGGTTCGGAAGTCTACCTTGAAGACTTACCAGAGTGATTGGGCGAGGACTAAGTGTCCTTAGCTCAAGGGGAATAAGGTGAAGACGCGGTCTTCTGAGTTAAATCTCATCCTCCCTAACCAGACGTACAGTTGTCACCCCAATTGGAACTGGTCCAACAAATCCCTGTCCTCACCAAGCAACTGGTTCTATATCTTACTCCGCTTTACTTACAGATTGTCTTCATGAAGTCATTGCCTGCTTGCATTATCTGTTTGACTTCACTGTGTGACGACTATTGTTGTTTGGCTTCATACTATCTTCCATCCTGATCCATTCTGCCTAGCAGCTAATAGTCTTCGTGCTTTCACTTCATTGAATACTTGACTATGGCTTGCCTAGTGTAGTCTACCTTCCGCTGCATGTCAATAGGTTCATTTCTATTTTTTTCTTTGAAACTCCCATGTTTTGAAGACTTTCATAAAAATTGCCTATTCACCCCCCCTCTAGTCGATAACTAGCATTTTCAAGGAGTAAACCAGGACAGAGGTAGTACTTGCTCTTAGGGTAACCATAGAGTTACTAGTCTAACTTACTTTCCACTATGACTAGCCTAAGCTACTATAGTAGTACAACAACAAAATGATGCAGGTGATCACGTGAGAAAAAGTACTAGAAACATTTCTTTCGGTGCAGTGCGTAGATGCAGTTTTGAACACTACACTTGTCATCGTCATTTGGGAAAATTATAAAAAAATTAGCTATGTTGTGATTATCGTTTACTAATAGGAAAGATGTTTCACCTCGATGAGTAGCTTCTCCATGCATGGAAAGCATGTAAGGAATCCAACAACTTGATCCAGGTTGGGGCCGATAGATTTTATTGCCAAGATCTTCACTGTGCGCATAGACTGGGTCTAGCTTGTGGGAATCATTTTCTGGAAGACAGTCGTAAATACATCAAGAAGAAAATTAAAAATGTGAATTTCAAGAAGACGGAGAAGAAGATGAGTGTTGTACCTGAACGATTACGGATCCAATAAAGAGTTTGGAGAATTTGGCAGACGAGTACACCAATGTTGTCAATTTCGGCGTGTCAATGAACCTGATTTTTGTTGAACCTTCTAGATCAGATACAAGCAATATCTCACGGAAAGGCACATTCTTAATGACCATAATGTGGAACAGCTGGAGTGATCTCTTCCCAATTGATGTCTTGTTGCTGGGCCAGTAAGACACATAAATCCATCAGAGATTCGTCGAGGCGATGTGGAGGCTAATGAACCCATGGATCTGCTCAAGACGAAGGTACTCGAGCGCAGTACAGCTGCGAAGCAGGTGCTCCATAGCCTTGTTCGAGATGGCAATGTCGAAGAGGTCGGGCTGCTTGAGTTGAGGGGGAAGAAGGGCGGGCGCGGCATTAATCTGGGGAAGATACCAGGAGCTGAAGTTGGCGCGGCGCAGCGTTGGCGTGAGGCGGAGCACGGACGGCGGCAGATACCGACATCGTCTAGCTTCGAAGCTGAGCTCCTCGAGCTGATCTAGGGCGGGGGATAATTACCACTCATCAAACTCGGCTTGGACCTTACAGTTGGTACTGAACATGCGGATGTCAAGGCGTATGGCTGGCCCAGGGTGCAACGAAATGATCTTAGAGACTGCGGACATGTGTTTGCAATCCCCGTCGCAGAGGCAGCTGTCGACGGTGAGGTTGAGGGGGACGCGGCGCCAGAGGGGGCACCACCGCCAGGAGAGTAGGGCGGTCCGCACGGCAGATTTGGTGGGGAGGAGGCCGATGATGACGAGCAACATGTCGTCGGGGAGGCTGCTGATGAAGTCCAAGCTCACCAGATGCGGTTTTGGCTCAAGCCGCCTCCGCTTGTTGGCTGCCTAGCCGTCCATCTCAACCGGCGGCGACGCCGGTGTACACGTGTGCTGGTGTGTGTTGTGTGCTGGCCTGCTGGGTGTGCGCGAGTGCGTCCTTCTGTGCATGCCGCGGCGCAGTGGTGAATTGTGCGCGAGTGCGTCCTTCACGCGGAAGAAGTGTGTCCTCAATGCGCCCTCAATTTACTAGCGTGCGGGGTGCTGCCCCAAGTGGTTTCAACTTTGTTTACGTCACTGCGTGCCAGATGGGCCTCTAGTTTAATTATTTCCACCCACTGCCAAATGGGCCAGCACCCGAAGATAAAGAACACGAGCTGACAAGGCAGCATGTGGACTGGTTGACCGGTCAACTAAACAATATACTGAGCTATACACTGACACAGTGAGCGTATAATCCGTCCGTATAGAGAGTTCGAGTGAGAGGGGAGGCCCATGAGAGATAGCAGAGAGCGAGAGAAAGAGCTACTCCCTCCATTCGATAATGTAGTGCCAACATTTTTTAAAATCAAACTTTTGAAACTTTGACCAAGTTTATAAAGAAATTAATTATATCTACAATACCAAAGATAAATGATAGTATGAAGTAAGTACATGTTGTGATGAATCTAATGATCATTCCAGATGTAAATATTTTTCTCCACATATACCTGGTCTAACTTTTCTTAGGTTTGACTTTTCAAAACATCCATATGCTTATGGACGTGAGAGAGTACCTAACTAGAGAGAGTGTGTGTGAAATAAAAAGAGTGACCGAAAAAATGTGTGTGCGTGTGTGAAAGAGACATGGACAACACACGATAAAGGTAGACAAAAAGCGAGTGTGTCTTATGCAAACATATCACACATGCATCTTCGACAGCGTAAGCAAGGTGAGCAGATAGTGTGTGGTTGTTTGCAACCGAGAGAGAAAGACCCCTAGCACGTAGCCAAGAGGGGTCTGACAAACAAGGGAGAGAGGTCGAGAGAGACGTACGGAGAAAATGCAGACATGGAGAGGAGAGAGTGTATGTTTGTCATAGAGAGATCCCCTGGAGATCGTCATGGGACTACATGGGTGGGAGATCGAGTGACAAGGTGTGTGCGCGATAGAAGATACCCCGAGAGATATTGAGATAGACGTATGGATGGAAGGAGACAATACGTGTGTTCCTGATGGCTAGTGAGAGATAATCATACTTAGGGGGGAGTGCATGCGCCTATGATGGAGTTAGGGATTATGGTACTTAGGGGGTGTGTGTCACATAGAGAGAGAACAAGGGCGGAGAATGTTAGATGGGTCTATGTAGCACGAGCGAGACATGTGTATGTGTGAACCAGGGAGATATAAAGTTTGAGAGAGATAGAGGAGCCCTGATAAGGCTGAGTGGTGCGTCAGATAGCTGAGAGGGGGAAAGAGATATTCCATCCGCTCGATAATGCAGTGCATGTAAATTTTTTAGAAGTCGAACTTTGGAATCTTTGACCAGGTTTATGCAAATGTTATTTATATCTACAATACCAAAGATACATCATAGGAAACTACATCTCATGATGAATCTAATGGTATATGTTTGCCATTCTAGATGTAAATGTTTTTTTCCACGTACATGGTCAAACTTTGTGATGTTTGACTTTTCAATAAATCTATATGCTATGGACCGAAGAGAGTGCCTAAGTCGAGAGAGATCAAGTGCATGTGAAGGAGAATGAGTGAGTGTGCAAAAAGAGTATGTGTGTGAAAGAGAAAGGGACAACAAACGATAAATTAGAGAGAGAGAGAGTGTGTGTTTTTTCATTTCTTATGCAAACATATCACGCATGCATCTCTCAGATAGAAAAGCGAGGTCAGGAGATACACGAAGTAAGCAACTGCGTGATTGTTTGCAAGGGAGAGAGACACCCCTATAGAACATGTCCAATAGAGGTCTGGCCAACAAGGAACAAAGGTCGAGAGGGACGCATGGAGAACATGGACGCATGGGGAGGGAGAGAGGGTGTGTTAGTGATACAGAGATCCCCTCGAGATCGTGAGGGGGCTATATGGGTGGGAGATCGAGGGAGGTGCGTCCACGATAGAAGGATGCCCCGAGAGAAATCGAGATAGACCATGCACATGTTTGTGATGGAGACTAAGATTAGCTAGTCATATACATATAGGGGGGACTGCGTGTGCCTACAATTGAGTGAGAGACCATCATACTTAGCTAGGCATGAGATTGTGTGTGTGTGCATGTGAGATGGAGAGAGAACGAGGGAGAGAGATAGAGTTTTAGATGGGTCTATCGAGTGCAAGTGAGATATGCATGTGTATGTGTGACCCAGGGAGATGGAGAGTTTGGGAGAGAGAGGGAAGAGCTCCAAGACGACAGAGTGGTGCGTGAGAGAGTTACAGGCAACGAGCCAAGGAATTTGTGTGCGTATGATGAGTGCACCCAAGATATTTAGCTTGGACTAGAGAATCATACATAGTGTGCGAGAGAG
>NC_057802.1:208014176-208021092 GCF_018294505.1 Triticum aestivum | reverse complement strand
ATGGAGAGAGAGGGAGAGTGACCAACAAGGTTTGTGTGTTGGATGCGTGCGGCATAATTGAAGTTTGTCGGCGAGAGAGATAGAGCAGGAGTCCGGGAGAGGGGGAGGTCGCATTTTATGCATCAAAGACTGATATAAACCATGTTTCGATATAAACTTGCATTTGGAGAACATGTTGTCTGCAATCCTCACATGAATGGAGATATGTGTATATCAAACAAGTTCATTAATTTGACTTTCAACATGTTCATGGAGTACTATAATACTGTACAACATGCTACTCGATTGAGGTGTTCAATTTTGGATTTAGTTCACTATTTTGAGCTAGTGAACGAGCTATTTCATTGAATCAAGATATTTCATTTTGGGTTTGATTCCCATTTTTGAGTGGCTCAACTATTCGTCATATAGTAAATCGTTAGCAACGAGCATGTAAAAACACATTACTCCCGAGCATCATCTCTCCATCTAAAAAAGAAGTGGCAAGATAATATTTCAAAATTTGATTCGAATCGACTTGGTAAGGTAGACGTGGATGCTCGTTCTCCCAAAATTTGAACTAACCGTTAAACACCCTCTACTCGGTGGAATTCGCCCGAGCAATTAAATGCGAGACGCTAAATTACCGGCCTATGCGGGACACACATCAATTGGCCCATTGTACATCGAGGGTAGGTTCATAACTTCATCCAAGCACGCCTTCTCCTCGGCTGAAATGACATGTGCCGAATAATTCATAAACCATGGTCGGCAAAACACCCTCTCCTCGCCCGAAATAGCTCACTGTCGGTGTCAAAACCGGCCGATCTCGGGTAGGGGGTCCCGAACTGTGTGAGGATCGAAGGTAACAGGAGACAAGGGACATGATGTTTACCCAGGTTCGGGCCCTCTTAATGGAGGTAATACCTGACTTCCTGCTTGATTGACTTTGATGAGTATAGGGGTTACAAGAGTCGATCTACCTCGAGATCGTAATGGCTAAACCCTAGATTTCTAGCCTATATTACTTTTGTTAGCCTCTACGGACTAAACCCTCTGCTTTATATAGACACCGGAGGGGCCTAGGGTTGTACAGAGTCGGTTTACAGAGAAAGGAAACTACACATCCGGACACCAAGCTTGCCATCCACGCAAAGGAGAGTCCCATCCGGACAAGGGGGAAGGCCTTCTATCTTGTATCTTCACGGCCCATTAGTCCAGCCCATGTCACATAGCCCGGATGCCCGGGGACCCCATAATCCAGGACTCCCTCAGTAGCCCCTGAACCCCGTGTCTTGGATTATGGGGTCCCCATGCATCCGGGCTATGTTACATGGGCCAGACTGATGGGCCGTGAAGATACAAGATAGAAGGCCTTCCCCCTTGTCCGGATGGGTCTCTCCTTTGCGTGGATGGCAAGCTTGGCGTTAGGATGTGTAGTTTCCTTTCTTTGTATTGCAAGGCGGGTTCCTCCTCCGAATACTCATCTTCGGCACTGCAAGGCGGGTTCCTCCTCCGAATACTCCAAAGCAGTCTTCCGAACGAGTGAACTGTATCCGGCTCCGTATAATAGTTACAACCCTCAACCATAAGGGCACAATATCCAACCGAAGTAAGGTATGTCCACTGACAGCTTTTTTGGCGAAACGTTACGTCCTTTATTATTTCGAACCGGTTTACTAGCCTCCCGTTTCGCGTTTCGAGGCGTGGCCTCCATTGACACGTCTTGTCAAAGCAGAGATCATGTCCCTTTATTGCGGGATTCCCATCAATACGGGTTTGGGTAATCCAACCGTGCCATTCGCACGACCCCTTGGGAACAGGTGAGTTTTAAGGCTTGAGGGGGGCGCTTGATATTCATGGCCTATATAAACGTATAAAGATCCCTTCTTTTCACCCCACGCCTTCTTCCGTCCTCAGCCTTCCCATCCTCGAGCTCCAGCGCCCAAGTTGACACCAACCCTTCCAGCCATGTCTGGATCCGGTTCTCAAGGAAAGTGGTTGGCCTCCAGATTCACGGAGAAGGACATGAAGGAGCACCGGGAGGTGAGGTACTTGACCGCAGAAATCGCACACAGGCTTCCTGCCAAAGAGCAAGTCATCCCTACTCCAGAGCCCGGTGAGTGGGTTGTATTCATCCCTCACTTACTCTGCGGGGTAGGGTTTACCCTCCACCCCTTCGTCCGCGGCTTGATGTTCTACTACGGGATAGATTTCCATGATCTAGCCCTGAATTCATTCCTCCACATCTCGGCGTTCATCGTCGTATGCGAGGCGCTACTCCGCATCCCCCCACACTTCAGCCTTTGGCTAAAAGTATTCAATGTGAAACCGGAGGTAGTTAACGGGCAGCATGCGGACTGCGGCGGCGCCATGGTGAGCAAGCTCCCCAACGCCACCTGGCCCAAAGGGGCCTTCGTGGAGATCGTGAAGGTGTGGCGGCAGGAGTGGTTCTACATCACTGAACCCCGTGGCACCAAATGGGCGGCCGCTCCTGAATTTAGATCCACCCCCTACGCGACTCTCTTCGTGGACCAACAAGGGTCTGGACTGGTGGTCGACTGACGAAGTGACGATGCTGCAAAAGCGCATCAAGAGTATGATAAAACAAGAACACCAGTCTCACCGACGTGATTCAGGTGATGCTCTTCCACCGGATCCTCCCATGCCAATGTCGGCCTCTCCGCATGTGGGAGTTTAATCCGGAGGGCCCCCGGACCCTGCAGTGCTTCTTCGGCACAAGGCACGAAGAGATTTGGAAACTGCTTTCCAAGGCCCAGAAGACATGGCCAGAGAAGACCATAGACATCAGTCTCGACAGCGCGAATCCGGCTACTGAGGTAAGTATTTTACTTTCGAACACAATTTCGGTCCATACGTCAGAGGGTATACTGAGATGTCCATTCCTCATTCAGGGCTGGACAGCGAAGGCGGAGCGGATCCGGTGTCCAGCGCCGCTACCTGAAAACCCAGGCAATCCTTTGCTAATGAGGATGCTGGTCCCGGCGACCTATTAGGCGCCGGAGGAAAAGGCCAAGAAGAAGAGCAAGGAGGCCAAAGGTGGCCTCCGCCAAAAAGGTACTTCGGACGGCGTGTCCGAAGAGACCGAAGCTCACTCCTCCCACGAGGGAGATGAAGACGAAGAGGAGGAGGCCCAAAGCAATTCTCCCCCCTAAGTGGAGGAGGAAGAAAAGGGCGGCCTCTGTAGACCCAGAGGTGGAGGCGTCCAAGAGGGGGAAAATATCCCTCTCGGACGGCTCAGATTCGGATGCCGAAGCCATCCCCGAGTGGCGCCCCAGGTCGAAGCCCCTCACTGCATCATAAGTATTTGAGGATGCCTTACATATGTCCAATCTTTATGATTGTACCCTAACACATTGTATGGTGTAGTCCGGCCCGCGATCTCCCCCAACAATCATTATCGGAGGGGAATTCTCTAGAGCCGGGGATGATCGAGAGTGAGACACCTCCGCGAGCCTCCCCGCCAACCGCCATGGACGATACCGAAGTGTTGTCCCGAAGGGCCTCTCCGGGCTACGGAGACGTGCGGGTGGCCGCCAAGACGGCACCAGAGGGTAATGTCTCAGCTGCCGAGAACATGGGGGCGCAATCCCCATGGAGCCTAACGGCGGGGGCCCTGACCAGTCCGCCCCCAGTCGAACACTATTCCAGAAACTCAAGTGGCTCCAGAACCGAATGAGTGACCCCCTTCAAGGGAGGCGGGAGCACGAACTCCAGCGGCGACCTCCACTAACCCGGAGGCGCCGAACACACTGATGGGGGCACTGCAACGTGCTTCCATCATGGAGGAGCACCGCACCCTGATGGGTGTGGTGGTTGAGAAGGTGCAGCCTTCCAAGAGAGGGCTGGACGAAGCCTTCACTAGCCTGCTAACAGGCTTCGAGGTATGCGATGTAATATTCTTGGCCGCTTTTCATATGAAAAAATATGTCTGTATATAGAGAGTAGCCACCGAGACTCTGTTTGGCTTTTGGAAAAAGGCCGAACAGAGGATTGATAATATTCACAGGAGATAATGTACTTGTCTATTTTGAGAAACAGGCTTCACTGTTAGTGGCAACCGCCCAGGCCGCCGAAGTATCCGAGCTCAAGCGGAAGCTGGGGCTGGCAAATGAGGATCTCGTCCGCATCAACAAGAGGTTTGATGCGGCACAAGGTATGTTTTTGAAAAAAATGTTTACACACCTGAAGTAATATACCCATGCAGAGTCTAAACTCCTATGTTGCCCTCTTCATTATTGCAAGTAGTGCAACCGCGGTCGAGACCCTGAAGGGCGACCTTGCCCGAGCCAAGGAGTAGGCACGGGTGAGCCAAGCGGTCGCTGACAAAGTGGCCGCAGATTTAAAGGCCGAGCAGGTCGCCCGCCGCCGCTACGAGGAGCGGGTGACCGAATTAGAGCAAGAGCTCGAGGACGCCACCAGCAAGTGCAAGTCCTTGGAAGAGAAGAATAAGGCCCAAGCGGCCGAGCTGGCCAAGGCTCTCCAGGGGGCCAAGGAGGCGCGGACCGAGTCCCGCGCGGTGCGCGAGGAGATCAAGCAGGCCGAACAGATAGGGGCTGGTAAGCCCTTTCTTTTACAGAGTAAATTCGGCAGTCAGAAGTATGCCTTGCTCACTCGAGTGTGGGGTTCTCCAGACGCTTTTGTGGATCTTCCGAGGACTGCCACCGACGCCGCGCAGTTCTTCCAGGCCCAGGAGGGGCACACGACGAAGAAGCTATTCTGGTCACAGTTCGCGACACAGGAGCACCCAGCGCTGTTGAACGACCAGATGACGCAGTGGGCCGAGCTGCATAGGATATCCGGATTGGCCATCAGGGACATCATAGTCCTACTATGGCCAACCGAACCCATTCCAAGCAGCTACTTCGGCCTGGTGCAGCGACTCGTCGATGCGCTGCCCCGAATTGACGTGGTCAAGTGGTCATCATGCATAGAAGGTGCGTGGATGGCCTTCGCCCGTGTCAAGATGCACTGGGCGAAAATGAAGGCCGCCGTCGTGGCATTTGAGGGCCCGCTAGGAGGCAAGGACCACCGCAAGCCGGAGCACTATTTCGAAGACGTCTTAGAGGGTTCCCGTTTTATAGAGGGTCAATGCTCGAAGGATATCATGTTCGAGTAAATGTATCTGACCTGTCTAGGCATGGTGCCATGAACTTAAGCTTTGTACTATATTTGTGCCTTTAAAGTATTTTTCCTCTTTTGCGGCCATTTTTATTACTAAGAGTTTACCAATCGTCGGCTTCAGCCCCCACGTAGATACTACGGCGGTGTTCGGAATAGCACATGACCACACTTGACCCAATGTCTTGGTCCGTAAAGGAGGTGTCAGCGCAGCAAACCAGGCAATAGGACTATGCAGCTTTTGTCGGGTGGTTCGTGCGACATATGCCAAGGGATGGCTTATCATTGTGGGAGCCAATAAAACGTCGCCGGTGCCCGGAAACGGGATGAGGCGAAGACATGCACGCCGGCGGATCTTACCCAGGTTCGGGGCTCTCCGAGGAGATAACACCCCTAGTCTCCGCATGATCACTAGATCAAGAAAGGGTAGCTACAATCGCTCCTAGAGCTGTTTGGGATCAAGGGAGAAGAAGAACAAGGCTAGCTCTTGCTTCCCTCTATCTATGGTGTGTGTGCTATGCTTGGAAGCCAACTATGCTCAGAGGCCAACCCTTTGCATGGGTGCTCCGGGGGGTTTATATAGGCCTACCCCCCGGGGGTACAATGGTAATCCGGTTGGGCTCTGGTCCTAGCCGTCAGTGTCTACGCTCGCCGGCTTCTCCGCCGGCTGCTGGGTCCCGCCGGCTGGTGGGTCCCGCCGGCTACTTGGTCGACCGGCCGGCCCCACCGCCTAGGGTCTTGTCGGCGGCTGCTTACTGTAGCCGCGCCTCTGATGACGAGGGCTTTGTCGAGGTAAGCGTGGCTACAGTGGGCCGCCTCGGGGGCTCTCACTGTAGCCTTACCTCGTCTTGTCTCCATAATGGGGCTCCTGCTTCAAGGAAGGGAGTAGCCGGCTTCTGGAGGCCGGCTACGCTCTTGGCCGACTGGGAAAGGCCGGGCCGCCTTCATGCCTCTCTCTGGCTGAAGGGGCCCGCCGCCTGCGGGCCGTACGGGAGTCGGTCGTGGGTGACGTCGAGGCCAGCATGGCTACAGTGCCAAGCCGCACGGGAGATGGTCGTCCCGTACGGCCTCCTGTAGCCATGCCCGCCTCGGGCTTTGGGGGTAGTGGGCCGCACTGTGGCCACATCCCGTCGTGTCGCCGTTATGTGGGTGCAGCTTTGGTGGTTATGGTCTCGGCTGGCTCCTAGGAGTCGGCGACCTTCTTGGCTGGCTTCTTGGAGTCGGCCACCCCGTAGTTGTCCTGGGGAGGAGTTCGTGAGGCTGGGTCGCCTTCCGGGAGTCGGCTTCAGAGGTAGCCGGCCAGGGAAGGCGGCCCAATGCTCGGAGTGCTTGGAGGCCCGAAGGCCTGATAATTTTTTCAGAAGAACCAGGGGCAGTCGGTTAGGCTACCCGTGGCCATTTACCCCGACAGTAGTCCCCGAAGCTGATTGGGCTTCGAGGCGGAGTGGGGGTTGAGAAGGTCGATCAGCTTCCTATTGTGACAAGCCGGCAGCTGGGAGCCGGCCTTGGTCAGGCGCGCCGCCTGAGTCGAAATCTTCTGGAGTCGGAGGGCGGGAGCCCGCTGGCACGCGCACTGGGCCGCGGGCCGGCCACTGGCCGTCTGCGAACCACGTGGCCGGAAGGCCTGCCAGCCCACGCGCGTGACGGGACGTCGCCGCAGGGAGGTGGCCCGCCACGTCCGCGCCCCGGCCCAGGCGCGGATCCTTTGTATCCCGAAAACGCCCGCACGTTCCGTTCGGCAGTTTCGGCTCGCATTTACGCGCAATAATCGCGAGACGTGGGGGGAGTGGGCGTA
>NC_057802.1:207994810-208013892 GCF_018294505.1 Triticum aestivum | reverse complement strand
CTCGTGAGGCTATAAGCAGGGGGAAGTGGATGGCGGCAGGCCCTCGCACGCTGCTCCTACTTCCACCGTCTTCTTCCGCTTGCCAGTTCTTGCAACAGCGCCTCGCCGCCGCGCTCTTCCACCGCACGCTCCTCCGCCGCCGTGCTAGCTTTCGCCATGCCTCCCACCATAGAGCGGCTTGGCGGGGATTGGGACGGCTCCAACGTCCATGACGACCACGTCGACTTCCTCCGCGACACGCAGCGGCTGCCCAGCGCGGACAAAGTGGAGGTCCGCCTCGCGCCGGAGAAGGAAATCTCGCCGAGGCCGCAGGAGGGCGAGCGGGTGGTCTTCCGCTCGCACTTCTTGCGCGGCTTCGGCCTGCCAGTGAGCGCCTTCTTCCGCTCCTGGCTGGACTTCTATCAGCTCCAGCCGCACCATCTCACCCCCAATGCGGTGCTGCTGCTGTCCGCCTTCGTCACCCTGTGCGAGGGCTATCTCGGCGTCCTCCCCACCCTTGAGCTCTGGGGGGAGTTCTTCCAATCGAAGCTGGGCACGCGCAGTAAGGGCGTGTCGGCTCATACTGGCGCCTTCATCGCGTCGCGGAGATCGGCTCCCGACAACCCCTTCCCCGTCATCACGCTGATCCAATCGGTGAAGAAGTGGCAGAAGTCGTACTTCTACATGCGGAACATCGCTCCACGGGGCGACTACATCAACCTGCCGGCTTATGTAGCCGGCCCACCGGCTGGCAGGCTGCCCCAGTGCTCCTTCCGGGCTGTGACGCTGTCGCCGGCGGGAAACGCCGCCATCGCTCGACTGCGGGTGATGGTCCAGTCGAAGGGCCTGACGGGGCCCGACCTTCTGGCCACGTTCGTCACGCGCCGGGTTCTTCCGCTCCAGAGCCGGCCTCATCTGATCTGTCAGATGAGCGGCCAGCTCGATCCGAGCCGAATGTGCACCAAGGAGATGCCGCGCCATGAGGTCGCCTACATGGTGAACTACCTTGCGAACTACGAACTCACCGAAGAGTGGCAGTTCGGCAAGGAGCCGTATAGCCGAGCCAATCCGCCGCCTACGGTATGCTCTCCCTGTGTCTTTTTCTCTCTCTCTCTCAGCGTTGTTGCCGAGCATCTCTTGGCCGACTCTGACTTAGTCGGCTTGTTCTTCGACAGAGCCCTCTGCTGCGGCCGGCTGGCGGGTCAGACGCGGAGCGCCGCTTCGTCCCCGACTGGACCGAACATGACCTGGAGGACCCCGACCTGGGGGCGGTCCATATGGACGACGACGTCGAGCCGGGCGGAGGCCAAGCCGGCGGCGAAGCAGGCGGCTCCGGGTTCACTGCCACCTTTGACGACTGGCCGGACGAGGATGAAGCCGAAGCCGTCCCGCGCCGCCAGCCGGCATCTGGACGCCGCGCGGGCTCCTCCGCCGCGCAGCCTGCTCGGGGTGGAGGTCAGAAGCGTCGCGCCGCCCAGGGCTTGTTCGGCAGCCGAACGAAGAAACCCAGAGGCGGGGCGGCAGCCACCAGGCGGGAGGAGGCGGCCGTGAAGGCGGCTCGCTTCCGCAAGGTGGTGAAGCAACCGCAGGCCGTGTCGGCGTAAGTTCGAATCTTTCTTTGTGTACTCTCTTTCTTTCTTTTCTTTGGTGGTTCTTGAACTCTCGTCTTTTTCTTCAATGATCAGAGCTCCGTTGTCACTTGAGCGGGCGGATGCCGGCTCCGTCGTCGAGTCGCTAAGGGGCTCTGGGAGCACCACCCGACGCGTGGACCCCCGCGCCGACCTCCAGGAGGCGACGGAAAGGAACGCGCGGGAGGCGCGGGAGGAGCAGGAGGCACGGGAGGCGGAGGCACGAAAGGCGGCCGCCGCCCAGGCGGCACGGGAGGAGGAGGCGGCGAAGGCACTCGCCGAGGCCGCAGCCAGGGCCCAGGCAGAGGCTGAGGCCGCGGCAGCGGCGGGGGAGGTTTTGATGGTCACCCCGCTGCGCGTCATGGCGCCTGGGGACATGGAACCCTCGCCAGGGGGAGCCAGCGGCTACCAGCCGGGGCTGGGGGGAAGCGGTGACGACGTCATCATCTTGGAGAAGGCGCCGGAGCCGACCCCGCCAACTGGGGCGGCCCAAGGCGGCCAGCCTGATCCGCCGCCTACACAGTCGGCGGAGGGCGAGCCGGCCGCGGGGGCTGAGGTGGCGGTCCGGGTGCCACCGAGCCGGCGCGTGGGGAAGGCCGCGTCGGAGCCACAGCCGGCCGTGGGCTCCAGCTCGTCGGCCCGGGACGCGGAGGCGGCCAGCGCTACCTCGGGGTGGACGCCAGGCGGAGGGACAGCCGTAGTGAACGTGGCTGCACAAGACGTCCGGACCCGGCTCCAAAGCCAAGCCGCGGCGCTGAGGCAGTTCACCGATGAGTTCCTCGCAACGCGGGCTGCCATCCGGGTTAGTACTCCCGTCTTGTTTCTTCTTGACTTTGCTTTTTTCTTGATCTTGATTTCTTTCGTGGGGGCGCGTCAGCGCACCCACTGGGTGTAGTCCCTGAGTTTCGAGCCGGCTGCTGAGCAGGCGGCTTGGAACTTCTTGGTGGATTTGCCTTTGCTATTTTTGTTCTCACTTCGGTCTTCTGTCCATCTTGCAGGACTACCACAACCTTCGAGCGGCCGCCTTCAACTCCCAGGCTCGGGAGCTGACTCAGAAGACCGCCGACCTTACTGAGAGCCGAGGTACGTGGCTTGATCTTTATCTCATGTGGGGGCGCGTCAGCGCACCCACTGGGTGTAGTCCCCGAGATTCGGGCCGACTGCTGAGCAGTCGGGTCGGATCTTCCTTGACGATTTCTTACTGTTCTTCTTCTTCTTCCGACTTTGCAGCGGCCAACGCCAGTCTGAGGGCACAGCTGGGGGAGTCCCAGACTGCTCTTCGTGCCAAGGATGCCGAGCTCGCCGCCTTGGTGCAGGAGCGCGACCGCCTGGTCAAGAAGCTGGCCGACCAGGAAGAAAGCCACAAGGCGGCACTGAAGGCGGCGCAGGACCGCGAAGCCACTCTCCAGGCCGAGTTCGAGACGGAGGCGGCCGGCTGGGCTGAGGCCAGGCAGACTCTGGTCTCTGGCTATGGCCAGACCGAAGATCTGGTTGACGGTAAGCCGCCTACCCCTTCGTCCTTTATTGTCGTCTGCCACTTTGGCTCGTTTTTTTTTTTCTGATTTTGGTGTTATTTTCTTCCTTTCTTCTTCTTTCTTGCGCAAAGTATTTCCCTGGCTATTCTACTGCCGCCAACCAGACCATCGAGGCCCGTCGCCAAGCGCGGAGGCAAGCCGGCTTTGAAATCTCGCCAACCGCCGGCCGCTCGCTGGAGGAACAGCTCCTGGCGATCCAGGCTCGCATCCAGCCGGCTCACCGGCTGCTCCGCCGGCTTCAGCGTGCCGGGGCGCAGGTCTTGGCCGCCCTCTGGCCCGGCCAAGTGGTCCCTCGCACCCCCAGTCGGACTGCCGACTGGCTGGAGGTGGCAGTCGGCCGCTTCGAGGCTTGGAAGGCCTCGGCGGCTCGCTCCGGCGCCAGGCGGGCGCTGGAGTTTGTCAAGGCCTGGTATCCCGGCCTGAGCTTGGACCAGCTGGCTACCTGGCGGCAGCAAGCCGACACGGAGCTGGAGCCGGCGCGGCCGGCCATCATTCGGCGGGCTTCGGCGATCGCCGACTACACCGACACCAGCGTTTTCGCCCCCGAGGTGGACGACAATGGAGTCGCCCAGCCGGAAGAGTGGTTCGGGCTGGACCCGGCGTACGGTGAGGACTCGGCGGAGGAGATCGACTCCAGCGACGAGGGCGAAGAGGCGGAGGAGGAGGGTGAAGACGCCGAGCCGGCTGGTGGAGTAGCCGCCCAGCCTTACTCTGACCGCGCCTCCAGCACTACGTCGCGTGCCTCCACGCCTCCTGCCGCATGTGGTGGTCAAGCCGGGGCCCGCTAGTCGGCCACTCCTTCAGCCGGCGAGGCTGCCTTCACCGACCAGCTCGGCCTCCATGTCGCGCCCTAGTCTGCCTTCTTTTGCTTTTCCTGTCTTGTTACTCTTTAGAACAATGTTTGGTTAAATTCGCACAATTCCACCCACTGGGTGTATTCGAACTTATGCCTGTTGCCGGCCTGTTGGCGGCTTTATGTATATATATGACTTATGCATTTGGCCTTTCCTTGTACTTTTTGCTTTTTGTCCTTCTGCTTTTTCCTTTGCCGCCCTCCCTTGGTTGCCGCCTCCCCAGTCAAACAGTTGCTCTGCAATCTATAGCCGGGGGAGTGCCTGGCCGATTGGGGAGGGGGAAGTACTTTAGCTCTGCTGGACTAAAGCTAAGTTTTTTCGGAAGCCGGCCAGCCGGCTGCTCTGGTAGCCGGCAGGCATGTTTGGAGGCCGTCTCTTTCCTATATAGGTTCGTTGTTCCTTAGCCGTTTTTCGTGTGGGCGTCCTTTCTGTCTTTCCTCTTGCTAGTCGGACAGTCAGTTCTTTGAGCTGCGACTTTCAACAAGAGAGGACTCGGGAGCCGGCGCACTACTTTTCTGACTTTAGGAAAAACTTTCGATATAGCTCAAGGCGGCCAGTCCCCGGGCCGACTAGTCGAACCCGGTGCCGGACAAAAATTCAAAATGTAATAATACATTCATGGATATGACACTCGTCATTCATAGATAAATAAAAGGCAGTCCCCGAGTACTGTTCGGGGGGCCTGTTGGTTTGTACTTAATACAAAAGGGGAGCGTGATACATACTGCTTTTCAGCTGTAAAATCGTCTTAGGAGGTTTGCGTTCCATGGTCGCTCCGACTCCTTGCCGGAGTCGTCTCTCTTGCGTTCTCTTGGTTTTTGTGCGTCGATCAAGTAGTAGGAGTCGTTGCCGAGTGCCTTGCTGACGACGAAGGGACCTTCCCAAGGGGTCGAGAGCTTGTGCTGGCCGGCTGTTCGCTGGATCAGCCGGAGCACAAGGTCGCCCTCTTGGAAGGATCTTGGCTTGACCTTGCGGTTGTAGTAGCGGCGCAGCCCTTGCTGGTAGATGGCGGACCGGCTGAGGGCTAACAGCCGGCCTTCTTCCAGTAGGTCGACGCCGTCTTCTCTTGCTTCTTTGGCTTCCTCCTCCGTGTACATGATGATCCGAGGCGAGTCAAACTCGATGTCTGTTGGGATGACAGCCTCGGCACCGTACACGAGGAAGAATGGAGTGAAGCCGGTTGACTTGTTGGGTGTAGTGCGCAGACTCCAGAGGACAGCCGGTAGCTCTTCGAGCCAGCAGCCGGCCGATCGCTCCAGTGGTACAACCAGTCGGGGCTTGATGCCGGAGAGGATGAGTCCATTTGCTCGCTTGACCTGGCCGTTTGACTGCGGGTGGGCAACGGACGCTATGTCCAGTCGGATGCCCTGCGTCGCGCAGAAACGTGCCAGTGCTCCTTTGGCGAAGTTCGTGCCGTTGTCAGTGATGATGCTGTGCGGCACGCCGTACCGAGTAGTGATGTCGGTGATGAATGTCACGGCAGTCAGCCCGTTTAGCTTCTTAATTGGTTTAGCTTCGATCCACTTTGTGAACTTGTCCACGGCGACCAGTAGATGTGTCAGGCCGCTGCGGGCTGTCTTGAAAGGGCCCACCATGTCCAGTCCCCAGACGGCAAAAGGCCAAGTAAGGGGAATGGTCTTGAGGGTAGAAGCCGGCAGGTGTTGCTTGGAACTAAAAACTTTACATCCTCTGCAGCTCTTGACTATTTCTTTAGCATCCTCCAAGGCAGTCGGCCATAAGAAACCATGGCGGAAAGCCTTGGCAACAAGGGATCTTGAGGCTGCGTGGTGGCCGCATTCGCCTTGGTGGATGTCTTTGAGGATTGCCACTCCTTTTTCTGGCTCGACACAACGCTGGAAGACTCCAGTGACGCTGCGCTTCACCAGCTCTCTGTTGATTATTGTGTATGCTGCGGCTCGTCGTTGCACTAGTCTTGCTGAGATCTCGTCAGCCGGCAGCTCTCTGCTGACTAGGAACTTGAGGATGGGCTGGGCCCGTGAGGGAGCTGTGACTTCTTCTTCTGTTAATGTGGCCACCATGACTCGGGTGGGTGGGTTGGGTGTTGCATTGGAGTCGGCCACCACTTCTTGTGCCGCTGCTGTCCCCGGGCCGACTGCTGCAGTCCCCGGGCCGGGTTCTGAAGTCCCCGGGCCGGGTGCGACTACGGTAGTCCCCGGGCCGGTTGTCGAAGTCCCCGTGCCGCCTGCGGGATTTCTCCAGTCGGATCCGACTGTATCTGGCGCAGGCGGTATGAAAATGGAATCCGACTCTGGAGACGGCTTGATGGACGGCTTGAGGAGGCGCTGGAGGGAGATGCCAGTCGGTATGGCTTGTCGGGTGGAGCCGATCCGTGCTAGGGCATCTTCTTGGTCGTTGTCGGCCCTTGGCACGTGAAGGAACTCGCACCCTTCGAAGTATCCGCTTATCTGCTCGACGAGGAAACGATAGCTCGCCATGTTCGCGTCCTTGGCGTCCCAGTCGCCAGATTATTGCTGGACCACCATGTCTGAGTCGCCGTAGCACAGGATCCGGCGTATACCAAGCTCTTTGGCTAGCCGGAGCCCGTGTACGAGCGCCTCGTACTCGGCGACGTTGTTGGAGGCGGCGAAGTGGATCTGCAGCGTGTACTTGAGCTTGTCGCCTTTGGGAGAGGTGAGGACGATGCCGGCTCCCAAGCCGGTGCGCATCTTGGACCCGTCAAAGTGCATCCGCCAATGGGTAGAGTCGGGAGCCGGCGGTAGGTACTGGGTCTCGGCCCAGTCGACGAGGAAGTCGGCCAGTGCTTGCGACTTGATGGCGGTGCGGGGTTGATAGAAAATCGTGTAGGGCGCCAACGCAATGGCCCATTTGGCCACCCGGCCGGATGCATCCCGGCTGCCTATGATCTCGGCGAGCGGGGCAGTGCACACGACCGTGATGGGGTGCTCTTGGAAGTAGGGCTTCAATTTCTTGGCAGCGAAGTACACCCCATAGCACATCTTTTGGTAGTGCGGGTAGTTTTGCTTTGAGCTGGATAGCACTTCGCTGAGATAGTAGACCGGCCTCTGGACTAGCTGGGCTCGGCCTTCCTCCTGGCGCTGGACCACAACAACAGTGCTGGCGACTTGGCTAGTCGCGGCGATGTAGAGGAGCATGGGCTCCTTCTTAGTCGGCGCTGCCAGGACAGGCGGAGTGGTCAACATTTTCTTCAACTCATGGAAGGCTTGGTCGGCTTGATCATTCCACTCAAAGTGAGTGGACTTCTTCATGAGTCGGTACAGGGGGAGAGCCTTTTCTCCTAGTCGGCTGATAAAACGATTCAGGGAGGCTAAGCAGCCAGTGAACTTCTGCACATCTCGCAGCTTGGTGGGAATCTCCATCCTCTCGATGGCCTTGATCTTGACGGGGTTGCACTCAATGCCGCGTTCGGAGACCAGGAAGCCTAGCAGCTGGCCGGCTGGTACTCCGAACACGCACTTCTCGGGATTAAGCTTGATCTGGAATCGGCGCAAGTTGGCAAATATTTCTTTCAGGTCTTCCAGCAAAGTACCGCGCTTCTCTGTCTTCACCACAATGTCGTCTACGTAGACGTGGGCATTTCTGCCGAGTTGTTTCAAGAGACATTTCTGCATGCAACGCTGAAAAGTGGCACCGGCATTTCTCAAGCCGAATGTCATTGTCAGGTAGCAGAAAGCTCCAAAGGGTGTGATGAAGGCAGTCTTCAGGCGGTCAGCCGGGTCCAACTTGATCTGATGATACCCTGAGTATGCATCCAAAAAACTTAACAGCTCGCATCCGGCTGTGGAGTCTATCACTTGGTCAATCCGTGGCAGAGCAAACGGATCCTTTGGGCAGGCCTTGTTCAGACTAGTGTAGTCTATACACATACGCCACTTGTTATTCTTCTTTAGAACCAGAACTGGGTTGGCAAGCCACTCTGGAAAGAACACTTCCATGATAAAGCCGGCTGCAATTAGCCGGGCTATCTCTTCTCCCAGAATTCTTCGCTTCTCTTCTGACAGTCGGCGGAGGGGCTGCTTGACCGGCTTCGCATCATCTCGGACATGTAATTTGTGCTCGGCGAAATCCTTTGGGACACCCGGCATGTCCTTTGGGGACCATGCAAAGATGTCTCGATTCTCACGGAGGAAGTCGACGAGCTCGCCTTCCTATTTACTATCCAAGTTCGCCCCAATGACAGCGAACCTCTCCGGGTGCTCCGGGTCCAGAGGTATCTTCTTCGTCTCTTTTGCAGGCTGGAAGGAGCCCTGCGCATCACAATCCTTGTGGTTGGGGGACAAGGCCGGCTGCTTGCCGGCCATGGCCACAGCCCGTTCCAACATCTTCTTTTCTTCTGCCACCACGAGGGACTCGGCCAGCCGGCTACTGGCCATGGCACACTCGATGGACTTCTTGTAGTTGCCGGCTACCGTGATGATCCCCTTCGAGCTCGGCATCTTCATTTTCAAGTAGGCGTAGTGGGGCACAGCCATGAACTTGGCCAAAGCAGGTCGGCCAAGCAATGTATGATAGGGGCTCTCCAAATCCACTACCTCGAACCATATTGCTTCCCGGCGAAAATGATCTTTGTCTCCGAAGAGAACATCCATTTTGATCTTGCCGATTGGAGAGCAAGACAGGCCGGGTACGATACCATGGAAGACGGTGCGGCTCGGCATGAGCTGCTTCGCTTTGATGTTCAGCTTCTCCATGGTATCGCGGTACAGTATGTTGATACTGCTTCCGCCGTCTATCAGGACGCGGGAAAATCTGGCAGCTCGCCTCTCCGTCGCGAGGGTGACGTCCAAGACCATTGCATAGGAGCCGGGCGAAGGCATCACCTCTGGGTGGTCGGCCTGGCTCCAGCTGATTGGCTTTTCTGACCAGTGCATGAACTCGGCGGTGCTAGAGGCGACTGCATTCACTTCTTGGTGCTGTCGGCGTCGGCTGCGCTTGTCGTCGGCTTGACTAGTGAAGACGACGTAGGCGGCGTGCTCTTCGGGGAATTCGTCTTGGATGGCGCCGACTGCCGGCCGAGCCGCCGGCTGCTGGGGGGCTGGAGGCGGCTGGCCGGGAGGCGGAGGCGGCAGCATTCCCTCACCCTTGGTGATGCGGGTGAGCCAGTGGCATTTCCGCGTTGTGTGGTTGGACGGCTTCGCGCCGCTGTGGAACTTGCAGGGGGCATCGAGTGCTTGTTCGTAGGAGAAAGACGGCTGCCAAGCCGGCCTTGCACCCTTCTTCTTGGGAGCGGGCCGTTCTTCAGGCTGCTCGTCTTCAACTGTGGCCACCTGCCGACTGGAGGAAGTCGGCATGGGGCCCTTGCGCTTGTGGTCGTTCTGGTAGGGGCGCCGATTAGGGTCGCCAGCCGGCGTCTTGGGAGCCGGAGCAATCACCTTCCCAGAGGTGTCTACTCTCAGCTCGGTCTTCATCGAGGAGTCAGCTGTGGCGTACTTGTCGGCGATGACTAGTAACTCGTCGAGGGTAGCCGGCTCGTCGCAGAGGAGTCGGTGCTTGAGGAGGGTGCCCTCTCGGCACCCAGCGGTGAAGTACTCGATGGCCTGGACCTCGTGCACTCCCTCGCAGGAGTTGCGGAGCTCGGCCCATCGCGTGAGGTAGTCGCGGGTCGACTCGTTGGGCCCCTGGACGCAGAGGGAGAGCTGGCGAGGCTTGGGAGGCCACTTGTAGGTGCTAGTGAAGTTGCGGACGAAGACTTCGGTGAAGTCCAGCCAGCTGTTGATGCTGTAGGGCTTGAGGCTGTTGAGCCATGTGCGCGCCGTGCCTTGCAGCCTGAGGGGGACGTACTTCACGTCGACGCGCCGATTGCCGTTGGCTATGCTGACGGCCGTGGAGTAGTCGATGAGCCAATCTTCCGGCTTCACCGAGCCGTTGTACTTGGGCGTGTCTCTAGGGAGCGAGAACCCTTTGGGGAAGGGCTCGTCGTGGATTCGGGGGCCAAAGCATGGCGGGCCGACATCGTCTTCTTCTTCTAGTGCCAAGGATCGAGCAAGGCGGTCGATCCTGTGGCGGGCATCGCTCTCGCCGACTCCTTCTCGGCGGCCGAGTCGGTCGCCAAGAGTCGGATGTGTGATGGGCGGCGGAGTGAGGCGTCTTTCTCTTCGAGGCGGGGGAGGAGGCAGATTTCCTTGGTGCTCTACAGCTCGAGGGCGGCCATCCGCGTCGCGCTCGATGGTGATGCGAGTCCGGCTACGGCTGGCAGCCGGCTCCTTGTCTTTCTTCTGGCGCGCGCCGCTCACAGTCGGCGAGCGGGACGTCGCGGCGTGCTCCCGGCGCGGGGGATGACTATCAGCACGAGCGCCGGCTTCGTCCCGTTCTGCAGCCGCGTCGAGCAGCTGTTGGATCCGTCTCGTCATGTAGGGGAGCTCATCGGCTCCCAGCCCATTGAGCTCTTCTGCAGCCGCCTGAGCGGCTCGCAGATTCTCGAGCGGGGTGGCGTAGACGGGGCGATCTGCGCCCATCATGCTGGCGACGGCGGCGCCGCGCTTCTGGACGAAGCCGGCTCGGCTTGGGCCGCTAGGCGGCGGCGTGCCGAAGGCGGTGCGGTCGACTTCGCGCTGGTGGGCCTCGGTGAGGCGTCTCATCGAGGCTATCTTCTGGCCCTCCGCGATGAGGGCAAGGCGGCATGCCTCCAGGGTCTCGGCGTCGGCGTTGGCCGGGATGGGGACGGGGAGGTCGTGAATTGCTGCTTGCTGAGCGTCGCAGGCATTCTCGCCCGAGTTGGAGACGTGGCTGATGACCAGCACTTCCGTGACAGCGCTGCTGCCGCTGTCAGCTCGAGGGAGGGGGTTGTCGAAGACCACCACGTCGGAGGGGTAGGCGTCAAGCGACGCGGTGTCGGAGTCGATGAGCATCGGGTCGGTGGAGCCGACCGACTCCATGTCCGCAGCAGGCTCGCTGGAGACGTGAAGTTGGTCGAGGAGGCTGACGAGGCGGCTCTCGGGGTAGTCGGTGCCTGCGTCGGACGCAGGCTCGTCGGAGATGCGAGTCTCACCGAGCAGATCGGCGAGGCGGCTCGCTGCGCAGGCGTCGTCGACGCCTTGCAGCGCGTGGAGGCAAACACCATCGGGCGCAGCAGGCTGGCTGCGCTCGCGGGGGAGGAAGAGGGTTCCCGTCCAGAACAGGTCTCCGGACGATGGTGCGCCTGGCCCCACGGTGGGCGCCAAATGTCGGGTGGTTGGTGCGACATATGCCAAGGGATGGCTTATCATTGTGGGAGCCAATAAAACGTCGTCGGTGCCCGGAAACGGGATGAGGTGAAGACATGCACGCCGGCGGATCTTACCCAGGTTCGGGGCTCTCCGAGGAGATAACACCCCTAGTCCTGCTCTGCGGGGTCTCCGCATGATCACTAGATCGAGAAAGGGTAGCTACAATCGCTCCTAGAGCTGTTTGGGATCAAGGGAGAAGAAGAACAAGGCTAGCTCTTGCTTCCCTCTATCAATGGTGTGTGTGCTATGCTTGGAAGCCAACTATGCTCAGAGGCCAACCCTTTGCATGGCTGCTCCGGGGGGTTTATATGGGCCTACCCCCCGGGGGTACAATGGTAATCCGGCTGGGCTCTGGTCCCAGCCGTCAGTGTCTACGCTCGCCGGCTGCTGGGTCCCGCCGGCTGCCGGCTACTTGGTCGACAGGCCGGCCCCACCGCCTAGGGTCTTGTCGGCGGCTGCTTACTGTAGCCGCGCCTCTGATGACGAGGGCTTTGTCGAGGTAAGCGTGGCTACAGTGGGCCGCCTCGGGGGCTCTCACTGTAGCCTTACCTCGTCTTGTCTCCTTAATGGGGCTCCTGCTTCGAGGAAGGGAGTAGCCGGCTTCGGGAGGCCGGCTACGCTCTTGGCCGACTGGGAAAGGCCGGGCCGCCTTCATGCCTCTCTCTGGCTGAAGGGGCCCGCCGCCCGCGGGCCGTACGGGAGTCGGTCGTGGGTGACGTCGAGGCCAGCATGGCTACAGTGCCGAGCCGCACGGGAGATGGCCGTCCCGTACGGCCTCCTGTAGCCATGCCCGCCTCGGGCTTTGGGGGTAGTGGGTGCAGCTTTGGTGGTTATGGTCTCGGCCGGCTCCTAGGAGTCGGCGTCCTTCTTGGCCGGCTTCTTGGAGTCGGCCACCCCGTAGTTGTCCTGGGGAGGAGTTGGTGAGGCTGGGTCGCCTTCCGGGAGTTGGCTTCAGAGGTAGCCGGCCAGGAAAGGCGGCCCAATGCTCGGAGTGCTTGGAGGCCCGAAGGCCTGATAATTTTTTTCAGAAGAACCAGGGGCGGTCGGTTAGGCTACCCGTGGCCATTTACTCCGACAGCTTTATCACTCTCACTTAGCCAGAAGAGTTTTACAATGGGACTGTGAGATAGCCCCTGCTGCGTATGCGGCTACCCAAACTTCGATGCCTTATGCGCGTGATTGGAAGAGAGCCAGTCCTTCGTGTAATACGGAAGAAATCGCTAGAGATTTACTAAGTCGCTGAATTGCTGACCAGCTCCCGCCGCATCATGACAGTCAGTTTTCGGCTTTCTCTACTAAGGTGCTTGACCAAGCGAACAAGAAACACAATCGCAGTAGTTCTCCCTTTACTACCTTAGCCGAATAGATAATGTATCCTATGCACCAAGCGATCGGGTGCACCGAATGCTCCAATAGCTCATGGGCCACTGGATGCAGAAGGAAGGGACCTGATCCATCGACGAGGGAGCCCGCTGGCACTTTGCAAAACAACTCTTGTAGTTTCATGAAATCAGTAATGCATTCTCCTGAAGCGAACTCAGCACTCTTCCTTGGCCGGTTCTGTACCACAGTGCCAACGAGCTAGAGTTAGATAAATTTTGTTCCCGTCGCTCGCTTCTCTACCTTTCCTCCACTCAACACGTCAGGAAGAAAAATCATGTTTACGAGAGCTTAGGACTAACTAATCTGTCATGTTCAATGCACTATGCAAATCTCAAGGAAACCAAGGACGACAACATTGACAATTTTGTATATGTTTCTAGAAGTTCCACAAAAATACCGTTGAGTTTTTTAATTGATTCATATAAACTAATCCAACTTCGGGGAGCTTTTCAAATGTCTGAATGCAACAACATCACAAGTCAACTAACACAGGTCGACATTGCCACTACAAAGTTGACTGGAGAAAAGGATGTCGTTCCATATATATGAGTTGTGTTATAGAGAAAATTTTGAGCACGAATTTCTGTCAAATGGAAAGTTTTCACATAAAAAGGATGCCACTGTTAACCAGGGATAAGAAAACACCATAATGTAGTTTTATGTACATTATATTACTCCCGTATACACAGGGGTTCAGAACTGAGTGTGTCCACGAGGTAACTAAATTTCACAAGGAAATTTTTTGTTCCGAAGAATCCTTCTAACTAAACAGAAGTGTTCTTGCTCTATGTCGACATTGTCGAACTCCTGTATCTGCAATTGTTCCTCCACACATACATCTATTTGAACAGGTCCCACTTTGTACTGAAGCATTCAGAGTATGATAACTAAACCACCACACGCAGCTCTTCTGGTCAGCTGAAAGAGATACCACAACTTGCAGAAGGAGGAAAATATTCAATTTGAACACTAACTTGGACAACAAGAAAAAAATTCTACAAATGAGCATGTAGCTGAACATTCAGAGAGGACCCGAAGAACATGAACAACATCAGGTTTCAGATGTACATAGAAAAATATAAACAAAACGATATATTGGACAAGATTAATGTCTATATTGCTGAAACTTTCAGTAGTATTTGTAAAAATGTAAGAATATGTTTCATAGATCTTGGTTCTTACATCCTACTCCTAAAAACTAAAATCCTTGTTGATTAATGATTAAAGGAAGCTTTTAGTGGTCCTTCTCACACGATACTTAGTTATTCAGGAGCTGCAGGGAACAAGTAAGATGAATACCCTACTAACAAGCAAGCAAGCAGCGCATATCAAAGGTGTTACTTTTTGAAGGATTGCACAAAATAAAATCTAAATAAACTAGTACTGCTTTTACAAATTTCAAATTGGACATCATAATTACACCAACTATTTAAATTTATACAAACCAAGAATCAGAACAGCAAGCGCATCATCCGGCGGTACAGGAAGGCAAAGGAAGAGAGACAAACTGGGTTGGGGGAGTAGTTTCGCTAGATTTAGCTGCACCTCAGGGTCTATTTCGCAAATGTACCAGCAGGCTCCCTTGTAGATG
The DNA here is from genome assembly GCF_018294505.1 of Triticum aestivum. Lineage (NCBI taxonomy): Eukaryota > Viridiplantae > Streptophyta > Magnoliopsida > Poales > Poaceae > Triticum > Triticum aestivum. Next base: position 207,999,717 of record NC_057802.1, on the reverse strand, counting down.
GATCAGGTCCCTTCCTTCCACATCTAGTGGCCGAAGAGCTATCGGAGCATCTGGTGCACCAAATAGCTTGGTGCACAGGATATGTTCTCTAGCCGAACAAACGGAACGTAAGGTAGTAACCACAGGAGCCGGGCAACCCAACTATTGACCAAACATATGATTCGGAGTTGATGCATATAATGCAGTATTTGGGACACCGAAGTCTACTTTGAGAGTGTTCGGACTTTCTATTTACGAAAATATATATGGCTGAATAGAGCCCCTGGTAATTGATGTCGATGTATATATGCCAATCAGTCATGAAGACGGAATACAAATTATGGAGTAGGCCAATACCAAATAAGGTAGGACAAAATTGTTTCCGCTATATTTTGATTGATACGCCAAACGTACTCTTACAGAGAATGCCATAATTATTAAGGCTATTTTACATGCCAAAAATTTTAGAACAAGGGAAAGTTGTATACAGGTCATAAGAAAGGAAAAGGTGATCTTGAAGATCCTTTGGACACTATGCCGCATGTCTGCGCCGCTTTTCGCCTTTGTGTAAGATCCTTTGGGAGGATCAACGATCGAGTATACATAAGGGGCCTGGAAAAGGGCCCTTGGTACCATCGAAAAGTGATGCGGGTTGTGAAGAACCTAAAAAATAAAAATAAGAAGAAAAAGGGAAGAATATGAGGGTCCGAATAGGGTCGAGCCGTATTGTGGACTTTGTTTTTGGTGTGCCTCCGTCCTTGCCCATGGTATCTTTAGTGTGTGGTTATGTACGCGTGGTACGTATGCCGCAATTAGGTTGGGGTTTTTACAGAGGCCAAATTGCTAATCTAGCTCTAGACGAGCGGGACTGCCATTCTGCAGGGTAGACCAGACTCGTTTGAGAGTGTCCGGGTCTTGACTACCGATGTAGTATTCGGCTTGATAAGTTCACCCTGTACTTCAGCTGTGAGGGCTGCGGTATGCTCCTCAGTACGGAGGGAGCGCTCAATGTTTCCATTGACTGTTATAACGCCGCGTGGTCCGGGCATCTTGAGCTTTAGATATGCGTAGTGCGGGACTGCATTAAAACGGGCGAAAGCGGTTCGTCCGAGCAGTGCATGGTAACCACTGCGAAAGGGGACGATGTCAAAGATTAAATCTTGGCTTCGGAAGTTATCCGGTGAGCCGAAGACTACCTCCAGCGTTATTGACCCTGTGCAGCAGGCCTCTACGCCGGGTATTACTCCTTTAAAGGTAGTTTTAGTGGGCTTGACTCTTGACGGATAAATACCCATTTTACGGACAGTGTCCTGATAAAGCAGGTTAAGACTGCTGCCGCCGTCATAAGGACTCGCGTGAGATGGAATCCATTGATAACTGGGTCGAGGACCAATGCTGCCGAACCTCCTTGACGGATACTGGTCAAATGGTCTCTACGATCAAAAGTGGTCGGACAGGCTGACCATGGGTTGAATTTTGGGGCGACTGGCTCTATGGCCAAGATGTCCCTTAGTGCTCGCTTGCGCTCCCGCTAAGGGATATGAGTAACATAGATCATATTCAATTTTTTTACCTCGGTGGGGAATTTATTTTGCCCCCCTGTGTTTGATGGGTGAGGCTTGTCATCGTCCTCGCTAGGCAACCCTTTCCCCTTATGTTCGGTGTTTATCTTACCGGCCTGTTTGAAGACCCAACAATTTCTGTTGGTATGATTGGCGGGTTTGTCCGGGGTGCCATGAATCTGGCAGGGCCGATCTAGTATTCTTTCCAAACTGGATGGACCATCTTTGTTTCCTTTGAATGGGTTCTTTCACTGACCGGGATTAGAGCCACTAAATCCGGTGTTGACCGCCGTGTCTTCGGTATCTTCGTTGTTGCTTCGACGCTTGTGTTTATTGCGTCGTGGCTTGCCGTTGCCATCTCTGGCTTCGGAGGTGCCAGGGTCGCTGGTGCTATTGCTTCTACGAGCTAGCCAGCTATCTTCTGCCGCACAAAAGCAGGGCATAAGTGCGGTGAGAGCTACCATAGACTTCGGTTTTTCTTGGCCGAGGTGTCTGGCGAGCCACTCGTCACGGACGCTGTGTTTAAAGGCCGCGAGGGCTTTGGCGGCCGGACAATCGACAATTTGGTTCTTTTTAATTAAGAACCAGGTCCAGAGTTTCTGGGCTGACTCTTCGGGTTGCTGGACTATGTGGCTGAGGTCATCGGCGTCCGGAGGCTGGACATAGATACCTTGGAAGTTGTCTCTAAAGGCATCTTCCAAATCTTCCCAGCTACCGATAGAGTTTTCTGGGAGGCTGTTTAACCAGTGTCGTGGTGGTCCCTTTAGTTTTAGTGGGAGGTACTTGATGGCGTGGAGATCGTCACCGCGAGCCATGTGGATGTGGAGAAGGAAATCTTTGATCCATACCACAGGATCTGTCGTTCCATCATATGATTCAATGTTCACGGGTTTAAACCCTTCTGGGAACTAGTGCTCCATTACCTCGTCGATAAAGCAAAAAGGGTGTATGCGGCGCCTCTGTATCGGGCAACACGACAGAGTACGGATGACATCCATATGCGATTTTCGGCCCGGGTGAGTGTGTGCCTATCGCGCCAGGCCTGATGGCTGTCTTCTCACGTTGGGGCATGCCCCCTTTATCCATAGATTGATCTGGCTTGGCCTGCTCTATTGTCCAGGTCCTGTCATAGGTCGTAGGTGTATCCTGGGGCCGCTTTCTCTCTGCCTCTAAAGCGGAGTGGTGCGGGCTAGTGTTCGACCTGAGTGGCCGCTCTGTCCCGTCCACGCGGTGGCCAGTCTGGTTCATCAGCGCGGTCATGTCTTGACGGTATTGGCTCGCTGGCCTCATCGTTAAATTTTGGTAGTAGCCAATGCTTCGGATAACTCTTTGCTGGTCGTTGAAGGCCATAATCTTCGGCAGCTAGGACCTGGGTCCATCTTTTGTTGAGTGTATCCTTGTTCGGCTTGGAGCTGTTGCTGCTTCTTTTTTAGGCTTCTCGCAGTGGCGATTAGCTGGCGCTTAAAGTGCTCCTGCTCAAGTGGTTCCTCTGGCACGATGAAGTCTTCGTCGCCGAGGCTCACATCATCCTCGGAGATTGGCAGATAGTTACTATCCTCCGAGTCCTCATTCCCGACCGGATCGTCAGGGTTAACTTGCCCCTCCTCCCAATCATCCTGTTCGGACGTTGGTTCGACGGGGGCTTCGGGGTCTTCGTCGTTCTCCGGAGTGTTATTGGCTCTGGTGCCGGTATTGCTGTCTTTTTCGCGACGTGATTTTGAGCAGCGCCGCTGACGTCGACGCTTTGGTGGTGTCTTAGCAGGCTTGTCCTCAACCGGATCCTTCCTGCCATCGCCGTCATCCTCTTTGGGTGTGTCCACCATATACACGTCATATGTGGAGGTGGCCATCCAACGTCTGGTAAACGGCGGGTCTTCTCCTTGTTCGTCTCCGGCATCGTCGTTCATGCCGTCGATGTCGTCGGAGGCTTAGTCCAGCGTGTCGGTTATGTCCTCGATAGTGGCTATCAAGTGGGTGGTGGGTGGGACGTAAAATTCCCCACTCTCAGCCCCTAGTCCGGGTTGGGCATAGTTCGGAAGTGATTCCTCTGTAATGGCGAGGGATCGCATTAAGTCCATAGCCTCGCTTAAGGGCAAGGACTGGACGAGGAGACAAAAGTCTTTGGCGCTAGGCGGGGTGAAAGCCTCCTGGTCGTGCTCGCCTGTCGTAGACCATGAGAGTTCGGAATTAGCGTCTGGGGACGAGTCCGGCTTTCCAATTATAAGGGGAATGCAGTTTGACTCCGGGCTTGCCGGTGACACGGTCCCCTATGGATCTCCGGTAGTAAGCTGCATAATTGCAGAGAGTCCGGTGGGCTCCAAACTCCCATCTTAGGACCTGGTACTTTTCTCCAGATCTATGGCCAGAGCGGTGGTCGGGGCCGCGAACCCTTCGAAGATCAAGTATCCTCGGATATCATCGACATAATTCAGGTTTCCGAAATTGATCGCATGACCAGGGGCGTAGCTATCAATCTGTTCAAGGAGGCTAATCGAGTTGGCACGCAGCGCGAAGCTGCCGAATACGAAAATTTGGCTGGGGAGAAAATTTTCCCCCGTAAGAGCATCATTGTAGTTGATCGATCGAGCCATCGAACCTTCTGTCGACAGCACAGGGGAACTCTCAATGAAAGCACCAATGTCAGTGTCAAAACTGGCCGATCTCGGGTAGGGGGTCCCGAACTGTGCGTGCGAGGATCGAAGGTAACATGAGACAAGGGACACGATGTTTACCCAGGTTCAGGCCCTCTTAATGGAGGTAATACCCTACTTCCTGCTTGATTGACTTTGATGAGTATAGGGGTTACAAGAGTCGATCTACCTCGAGATCGTAATGGCAAAACCCTAGATGTCTATCCTATATTACTTGTGTTAGCCTCTACGGACTAAACCCTCCAGTTTATATAGACACCGGAGGGGCCTAGGGTTGTACAGAGTCGGTTTACAGAGAAAGGAAACTACACATCCGGACGCCAAGCTTGCCATCCACGCAAAGGAGAGTCCCATCCGGACACGGGGGAAGGCCTTCTATCTTGTATCTTCACGGCCCATCAGTCCGGCCCATCTCACATAGCCCGGATGCCCGGGGACCCCATAATCCAGCACTCCCTCACTCGCGCCCACTATTTCAAAACATGCTCTCCTCGCCCGAAATCGGTCGCGCCCACTATATTTCAAAACACTCCCTCCTCGCCCAAAATCGCTCGCGCCCACTATATTTCAGAACGCAGCCTCCTCGGCCAAAATCGCTCGCGCCCACTATATTTCAAACACGCCCTCCTCGCCCGAAATCGCTCGCGCGGGAGAAGCAAAGTTACTCTACTATCTTCGACCCTCAGTACACAGACCCAAGCCGAGAAGCCGAAAG
>NC_057802.1:207988073-207994535 GCF_018294505.1 Triticum aestivum | reverse complement strand
GACAAATGCGTCCATAAGACATGGTTCCACTCCCCTCCCAATTCCCCATTCATACCTCATGGGAGCCAAATCAACTTCTCCTCGAAAGCTCCCTTCTCCCGAGCCGTGAAACCTCAGCATTCGTCCATGGCGCCCCCCACCGCACCAAATTCATAGTCGCCCTCCTCCCTAATGCCGGAGACGCTTACCATTTGTCGTCGTGCACTAGGCCGTGTGCCTCTTACTCCGTGCTGCTGGAGCTGCCTCGACGACGGCTGCGTGAACCGTAGCGCAGGCAATTCACCCCGCCATTGTTCACGGCACCAGAGCGGCTCCAACTTCAGATCCGTCCAGAGCCCCGGTGCTGCTTCCCCGTAGCCGTCGACCGTCGTGACATCTCTGCTTCCCTGCCGCCAGTAGCCACTACAACTGCGCCGGCCTCACCGACTCGGCAGCTGGAGCTGCCTACTTCACCGAGACGCTAGTTAGATTGCACCCTCATCTCAAATCACTTTATTTAGGCGTCTGTTGTCTAAATTTTTATTCTAGGCCAATCGATTCCCAATGAGAAGCAGCACCCCTCGAGGCAGCGAAGCTCCTAGGCTGCCGGTGGGCAGGTGTCTAACGTAAGGGTGCGGGGGCGCAAGTTCACCACGGAAGCACCCTCATCTTAGAGTTGCGTGGGTTGAAGGTACTGCCACCGCCGGATCTGGATGACGGTGAGTCTTTGTGGATTGGCCCGGGGGCGGCGCAACCATAGCAGTGTAGTGGGGCGGGGAGCGGGGTTTTTGTGGGACCACAGACAGCGGAGGCAGGCTCCTCTGGCGGTGGTCGCTGGCTCTTCGGGGAAGATTCCGAACAGTGTCAGCCAGGAGGCACAAGACGGCCATCAAGCCATCCGGCGTAGATCGGACAATACCAAAATAAAATAAAATCGTGTGACCCCAATTTAGTCTTCAGGCAACAGATATGTGTACACTCTCGTATCTTGCTGTTGATCTCTTAGGGTATTTCTTCAGATCAGAGAGATGTGTCATTCTTAACATTATGTGTTTTCTGCATCTTCAGCCACACCGTCTTCCGACTCACCGCAACTGCTCCAACAAGGGAAGCATACACCAGAACGGAGCTATAGTCCCCACTCAACAGTTCCCTACATCGAATGTGCGTGCCCGACATGGACAGCCACAACAACTGCAGGGCCATCGACAAGTCAGCACATGATGCTCACTCCTATGGATGGCGGCCAGATAGGTTGTACCCTCATCTTACTTGTGTGCAACATTTATGGCTTTTTTATTCATCTAAGCATGGAAAATAGATTATCACATTTCGCTATATATTCATGTTGATCTCTTACGGGTCTTGTTCAGAAGTTAACGTTGTTCCATAGTTCAGCTAAGAGACTTGTTCTTTGGGTAACGCTTTTCCATAGTTATCATCCATCAGCCAATGCTATCCCATAGGCTGGTGATTATAATATTATACCACTTCTAGTATTACCTATGTTGTCCTTTAATACTTTTGTGTGCCATCTGTTAATCTCGAGTACAAACGATACATATTCTGTAGCTTTCATCTGTGTTCTCCCTTTAGTTTTTGAGACCTGTTGCTGCTAGTTAACCCCAGTCCTACTATTTATGTTGTCTCCTACAGGCACTCATTACATAAATCTAACTACTAGTTGTCTTCCATGCATATCAGATATAATTGCACACACTGACTTATACACAAGAACCTCATGGAGCAATGTAACGGCCAACAAACTTGACGTCAATGATACCCAATATGATGGAACATGTAAAAGCGGTTCTTCACAAGACTTGCAGAAAGATGATGAATCCTATTCACCCCACAAGGTCCTTGCCTTAACTTGGCCCTTGATTGTTGGGGAACGCGGTAATTTCAAAAAAAATCCTACGCACACGCAAGATCATGGTGATGCATAGCAACAAGAGGGGAGAGTGTTGTCCACGTACCCTCGTAGACCGAAAGCGGAAGCGTTAGCATAACGCGGTTGATGTAGTCGTACGTCTTCACGATCCAACCGATCAAGTACCGAACGGACGGCACCTCCGAGTTCAGCACACGTTCAGCTCGATGACGTCCCTCGAACTCTGATCCAGCCGAGCTTTGAAGGAGAGTTCCGTCAGCACGACGGCGTGGTGATGATGATGATGTTCTACCGACGCAGGGCTTCGCCTAAGCACCGCTATGATATGATCGAGGTGGATTATGGTGGAGGGGGCACCGCACACGGCTAAGAGATCAAGAGATCAATTCTTGTGTCTATGGGGTGCCCCCTGCCCCCGTATATAAAGGAGCAAGGGGAGGAGGCGGCCGGCCAAGGAGAGGCGCGCCAAGGGGGAGTCCTACTCCCACTAGGAGTAGGACTCCTCCTATTCCTAGTAGGAGTAGGAGAGGGGGAAGGAATGGGAGAGGAGGAGAAGGAAAGAGGGGGCCGGCCCCCCTTGCCCTAAACCAATTCGGTTTGGGCCTTGGGGGGGCGCGCCCCACACTCCCCTTGCTGCCCTCTATTTCCACTAAGGCCCATGTAGGCCCATTAAGCCCTCGGGGGGTTCCGGTAACCCCCGGTACTCCGGTAAAATCCCGATTTCACCCGGAACACTTCCGATATCCAAATATAAGCTTCCATTATATCAATCTTTAAGTCTCGACCATTTTGAGACTCCTCGTCATTCCGTGATCACAGTCGGGACTCCGAACAACCTTCGGTACATCAAAACACATAAACTCGTAATGTAACCGTCATCAAAACTTTAAGCGTGCGGACCCTACGGGTTCGAGAACTATGTAGACATGACAAAGACACGTTTCCGGTCAATAACCAATAGCGGAACATGGATGCTCATATTGGCTCCCACATATTCTACGAAGATCTTTATCGGTCAAACCGCATTACAACATACGTTGTTCCCTTTGTCATCGGTATGTTACTTGCCCGAGATTCGATCGTCGGTATCTCAATACCTAGTTCAATCTCGTTACCGGCAAGTCTCTTTACTCGTTCCGTAATACATCATCCCGCAACTAACTCATTAGTTACAATGCTTGCAAGGCTTATAGTGATGTGCATTACCGAGTGGGCCCAGAGATACCTCTCCGACAATCGGAGTGACGAATCCTAATCTCGAAATACGCCAACCCAACAAGTACCTTCGGAGACACCTGTAGAGCACCTTTATAATCACCCAATTACGTTGTGACGTTTGGTAGCACACAAAGTGTTTCTCCGGTAAACGGGAGTTGCATAATCTCATAGTCATAGGAACATGTATAAGTCAAGAAGAAAGCAATAGCAGAATACTAAACAATCGTGTGCTAAGCTAAGGGAATGTGTCAAGTCAATCACATCATTCTCCTAATGATGTGATCTCGTTAATCAAATGACAACTCATGTCTATGGCTAGGAAACATAACCATCTTTGAGGCATACTAGTGACACTCTGTTTGTCTATGTATTCACACAAGTATTATGTTTCCGGTTAATACAATTCTAGCATGAATAATAAACATTTATCATGATATAAGGAAATAAATAATAACTTTATTATTGCCTCTAGGGCATATTTCCTTCATTGATATGGGTACAACATGCATATAATGTCTTGGAGTGAATCTACTCTATTGCAATGCCTTGTGCTTAGCCTGCTGATCATGCTTGCCAACGAGCCCCTGGACGCGCGGACAACTTTCCCATGTCTTCCCGATCCCGCTGACCCCCTCGCTCACTCTCCCTCTTCTCTGGCTCCCTCACTCACGCACACCCGAGCACGGCCGTTGCCGCCGCTCACTGCCACTACGCTCTCCAGTCGACCCTCGACCAACCGGCAAGCCCATTGGCTCTGCCTCATCGCCTGCTACCTCTCTGTTGAGCTACGCGTCGCCGGACGCCCTACCGCCTCGTCATCGACCCGTCTTCTCCACGCTCGGCAGACGAGATCGCCACCGCCGCACCGGCTGCACCAAGCCTCCCCGAGCTCGCCGACCGCTCCATTAGGTCCGTTGTGAGCTTCTGCGTCAAACCCTCCTCTTCCCCGCGTCGTTCGCTCGCCGTAGACGTCGCCCCCTTGATGACCGTAGCACGCCGCCGCCCGACCTCGCTATCGACGTAGCTTCGGTGGCTATTTGGTCAACCCGGCGAGCCCAACGTACTTGTGGCATCCCGTAAAGCATTCCTAGCGCAAGCACCTGCCCGTTTGCACGCCGCAGCAGCTAACCCGTGGCCACCCGAACTCCGGCGGCCGCAACCGAGCTCGCCACCGTCGATTCCGGCCACCCCAGGCCCGGAGACCACCACCATCTAACGCGCCATCGCGCCAGCTCTCTGTAGGGCTAGAGGGCGCACCGAACGGTGCACCGTAGGCGAAACCCGAGCCCCTCCAGTGTGCCTGTGCCGCGTTTTTGGTCACCGCCGGCGTAACTCTGGTGACGCTGACATGGCAAAGTCATCAGCCGCTAACATCCCAGTTATTTAACATCTAATGACACTGACAGCTTGTAGTGACCCGACCTCAAACGGTCAAGTCTCTGTGCTTTAGTGTCATCCCTGGATCGGTAATGCTGACACACACAGTACTCGAAGGATTTATAACAGAGTGGTAATCACACACTTATTACATCAAATATCTCAGAAGAGAACTTACTACAATAAATATGCCTTAAGGCCATCTTATACGATAACAGCGAAAGGCTTGGAATATAAAGTGAGTCAATCAACTCCAATGGCATAGCTGAGCTGCACGACAACGACCTAGCGAACCTTACTCCTCGTCTGAAAAGTCTGCAACATAATACGTTGCAGCCCGAAAACGGGCCAACACATGGAATATGCTGGCAATGTAACACAGTAGAGCAATGAACAGAATAAATGCTATCACTACATGCATATTTGGCTGGTGGAGGCTCTATGGTTATATGGTTTTTGCGAAAAGCAAATTTTTCCCTACAACAAAGGAATAAATTTTATTTTAACTATCATGGTAGTTGAAACATCGAGAATGGTACCCCCATCTCAAACATATTAAATTAGAGTGATGAGATACGATAGGATAATCCAAGTACTAGATACTCAAGATGTCCATAACCGGGGACACGGCTAACCATGATTAGATTGTACACTTTACAGAAGTTTGCGCACTTTTCCCCACAAGACTCGATCTCCTCCGTTGGATTTCTTGCACTACATGGTGTTTGAGAAACGGATGACCGAGACACAGTCTTTCAGAAGCATTAACTCTAACCCCGGGTAGACAGTACCAACCTACATCCCTCTAGATATACTAGCCTACCACTGGAAGAGGTCATGCAACTTACTCAAACTATGCTAGAGCCCATAATAGCTTGAGGCTGCACACGGAAGTTTCTAGCATGAATAATCTCACGATCCCTTTGAGCCTGGGTGGCGGACCGTAGGATGATCACACGGATGCCCCGGGATCTCCTAGGACAACACTGGAGTCCCCAGGTGCCCAAACAAGCAATCCACCCAGATGTGTATTAAAGTAGCCACCTTAAGTTGAATCATTAGTTAACAACTCACATCTGTCATGGATACACTCAACCCAATCCACGTCTACGAGCATAGCATGGGAGTATAAGCATAACGTAGAAGTAACTCCCGAGGGTTTGATAATAAAACAGGTAATAGGTTCTACCTCATCAACTACTTCCCAACCCACAAGTAAATCACATCCCAATCATGCAGTGTTTGAGGATTGGAACTAATGCATAAAAACTGAGTATGAAAAGAGTATGATCAATGTGTTACTTGCCTTGCTGACGATCCGCAAAACCTAGAGACTCGTAGTAGCACGCTTCGCACTCCGGGAATTCTATCGCAAACAAACAATAGCATACATAAGAAATCAATAAAAGATGCATGGGTAAAACTTGAATAAGAAGATCTAACCAGAAAGTTCAACTTAAGAACTCCGGTTTGCAAAAAGAATCAAATCAAATGGAGCAACGAAACTCAAACTGCGAAAGAGACAATATCCGTTTACTAATCTGGACTAAAGTCAAATTTTACAGTATCAAAATCTAGTTCAAGTTGGTTAAGCAGAAAGAGAGCTTCGAGGCTAAGATCTAGGCGCTTGAATCCCCTGATTCCGATAAACGAGCGAAAAGATAAACTAAAACGAAAATCGGATCAGAAATCGCGGTCGAAAATAATCGTGAAAAACCCGAGAAAAAGAAAAACTGACGAACAGGCTAACGAACGAACGTTCGCTGTCTGCGACTAATGGGCGAAAACCGTTCGTTAAAACGAACGCACGGACGAACGTCCGCTAAATAAATTAAACCGAGAAAACCGACGAACCAATCTAAAAAACGAACTATGGTTTAAAAAACCGAACAGTTTTAAAAGAAAAACCAGCGGCGGCTACCTCGAGTCCGGCGGGATTCCTGCGAGGCGGCGAGGCGCGGCGGGCTCCGGCGGGGCGGCTCGCAGGCAACGGG